>NW_026057579.1:3798090-3852481 GCF_023721935.1 Panthera uncia
TTTTAATGTTTATTCATTTTTGAGAGACAGAGCATGAACGGGGGAGGGGCAGAGAGAGAGGGAGACACAGAATCGGAAACAGGCTCCAGGCTCCGAGCCATCAGCCCAGAGCCTGACGCGGGGCTCGAACTCACGGACTGCGAGATCGTGACCTGGCTGAAGTCGGACGCTTAACCGACTGCGCCACCCAGGCGCCCCAAAAATCTTTTCATTTTGAACTAATTATGGATTCACAGAAAGGTGTAAAGAAATATAGGGGGAAGTTGGGGCACCTGAGTGGCTCAGTTGGTTAAGCATGTAACTTCGGCTCAGGTCATGATCTCCCGGTTTGAGTTCGAGCGCCGCATCAGGCTCAGAACCTGGAGCCTGCTTCAGATTCTGTGTCGCCCTCTCTCTCTGCCCCTCCCCCACTCATGCTCTCTCTGTCTCTCAAAAATGAATAAACGTTAAAAAAATTTAAAGAAATATAGGGAGAAGTTTCATGTATCCTTCACCCTACCTCCCCAATGTTAACATCTTATATAACCATAGCACATTGTCGAAACCAGGAAATTGACATTCGTACAAGCTTACTTAGATTTTACCAATCATACGTAGACTCATTTGTGTGTGTGTGTATGTGTGTGTGTGTGTGCGCGCGCGTGTGCGTGTGCATGCATGTAGTTTTATGTAAGTTAATCACATATGCAGCTTAACAGTTCCATGTCATTTTTAAAAACACGCTATTAGGCTACAAACTGCTCTATTTCTTTTTTTTTTTTTTTTTAACGTTTATTTATTTTTGGGACAGAGAGAGACAGAGCATGAACGGGGGAGGGGCAGAGAAAGAGGGAGACACAGAATGGGAAGCAGGCTCCAGGCTCTGAGCCATCAGCCCAGAGCCCGACGCGGGGCTCGAACTCACGGACCGCAAGATCGTGACCTGAGCTGAAGTCGGACGCTTAACCGACTGAGCCACCCAGGTGCCCCCAAACTGCTCTATTTCTATTTTACTCCTATCTTCTCTACCAAAGAAAAAAAATCTTCAAGTTAAAAAAAAGTAAAATAAAAATTGTAGTGAACTTGAAACCCAAGATAGGTTGTAGTTCTAAGAGTATACCACCATTTAGAAATAAATCAGATCTCCCATCACAGACAAATTATATACAGCCTTGGATATGAAAAAGATTTTGCAGATATTATCACAGAAACACACTTCTACTTTCTAAGAAAACACAAATGAGGAAAAGTTGCAGAGGAACAGAGACAGATTTTGTCCCTAGTTTCATCAAATGCTACTGATCCTGGTAAGGACAGGATCACTGAGAGAGAGAAATCCGTAGCAAAACTTAAGACAGGGTTATCAACGGGCGCCTGAGTGGCTCAGTCAGTTAACTATCTGACTTTGGCTCAGGTCATGATCTCACAGTTCCTGGGTTCAAGCCCCACATCGGGCTCTCTGCTGTCAGCACAGCGCTTGCATCTGATCTTCTGTCTCCCTCTCTGCCTCTCCCCTCGCCCCCCCCCCCACATGCACCCTCTCTCTCTCTCAAAAAAAAATAAACATTAAAAAAAATGGGGGGGGAGAGAGAGCTATCAAACTGGTGCCTGTAAGAATGCAGAAAACTGTCACATCTAGGAGTTAGGCTCACCAACAAATCAGGTCTGATTTCAAGATGAGTTCCAAGCTGGTTTCCAGACATTCTGTGATAGTTATTAGCCCAAGGTATCGAGAACATCTCAGAAGATAAGTTGCAGAAATAAATGGGGTGAAAAAGAAAACAAAGCAGATTTACTAGTGGTTAAACAGTGGCCAAGAAAGTTGATTTAATGAACTGATGTCAACTCAGAGGCTGCCTTTATCAACAGATCACTGGACTCTGCCCTTGGTTAGAATAAAATCTAGATTTTCATCAACAACTTGAAAGAGACACAAACGGCAGCTGGCACAAAGCAGAAGGATGATTTGTTAACCAACGAGGGAAATGAGGTTCCAAATGGCCTCAGTGGGCTGAGTCAATGGCTTATATTTTTGTAAGGATAAATGGTAGGCTGAAATTCCAAAAATAATATATACACAAGAAATAGGAGAGCTCTGGGGCACCTAGGTGCCTCAGTTGGTTAGGCATCTGACTCTTAAAAAAAATTTTTTTTTAAATGTTTTATTTATTTTTAAGACAGAGAGAGACAGAACATGAGTGGGGATGGGGCAGAGAGAGAGGGAGACACAGAATCTGAAGCAGGCTCCAGGCTCTGAGCTGTCAGCACAGAGCCCGACGCGGGGCTCGAACTCACAAACTGTGAGATCATGACCTGGGCCAAAGTCGGACGCTCAACGGACTGAGCCACCCGGGCGCCCTGAGGCATCTGACTCTTGATTTCCATTCAGATCATGATCTCACAGTTCCTGAGTTCAAGCGCCGCATCAGGCTCTGTGCTGGCAGCCTGGAGCCTGCTTGGGATTCTCTCTCTCTGTCTCTCTCAAAATAAATAAATAAACATTAAAAAAAAAAAAAAAAAGAACCAGGAGAGCTTTGACTTTGGAGTAACTGATGAGATAAAAGACCTAAGGATTTCAGTTAACCTCAAACTATTAGCCTTCATCAAAAAAGTCATGCAAACTGCATTACCAAGAATATTGTGTCCAAAACACATTACTGCGGCCTCCCCTGAACTTATGCGTGTCTTTTCAAAACAACACCGGGGCACCTGGGTGGCTCAGTTGGTTAAGCATCTGACTTCGGCTCAGGTCATGATCTCACCGTTCATGAGTTCGAGCTCCGCATCAGGCTCTGTGCTGACATCACGGAGCATGGAGCCCACTTAGAGGTCTGTGTCTCCCTCTCTCTTCGCCCCTCCCCTGCTCATGCTCTGTTTCTCTCTTTCTCTCAAAAATAAAATAAATATTCAAAACAACACCAACATCACTAAACTCTCTCAGAAAACAGAGATGGTAGGGATACTTCCTAACTAGTTTTATGAGGTCAACAATACCCTGATACCAGAATCTGACACTACAAAAACAAAATTACAGCCCATTTCCCTCATAAGCATTTTTGTACAATAAGGAATTTAGCTTTTGTCCCTTATAATTTCCTGAGTGACAGGAGTGGCTTTGTTACACTAATGAGGTGACTCACAATTGGCCCCTACAGAAACTGGTCAAGAGAATGACCAGCCATGTGATAAGAGGGTTGAGGAGTCTGGAGATTGTGTTCAATCACATGACCAATGGTTTAGGCTTTCTTTCTTTCTTTCTTTTTTTTTTTTAAATGTTTGTTTATTTTTGAGAGAGAGAGAGAGAGAGACAGAGGGCAAGCAGGGGAGGGGTAGGGAGAGAGGGAGACAAAGAATCTGGAGCAGGCTGCAGGCTCTGAGCTGTCAGCACAGAGACCAATGCGGGGCTCGAACCCACAAACCATGAAATCATGACCTGAGCTGAAGTCGGATGTTCAACCAACTGAGCCACCCAAGTGCCCCCACATGGCCAGCGATCTAATCAGAAGTGCCTATGTAAGGAAACCTCCACAAAAAAAATCTGCTCCCCAAAGCTTAGTAGAGTGGCCTTTTCCTGGATCTGCCAGGAGGGTGAAACACCCTAATTCAAAGAGGAGAGGGCACAGAAGCTCTGCATTGAGGACCCTCCTAGATATCACCCAAGGCGTATGTCTTGTAACAAAACTGTAATCATTAAGTATTGTAAATATTTCCTGAGTTCTTATGATCATATGATAAAAAAATACAATTTTTGGCAAAGTGAGAATAGAAAGAAACATCTTCAACCTAGTGAAAGGCATTGTCCCAAACCCACAGTTTATTTCATACTTGGTGACTGGGACAGACACATCCACTCTCCCCACTTTTATTCGGCATTGTGCTGGAGTCTTGGCCACTAAAATAAGGAAAGGGACAGAGATAAAAAGACAAGGATTGGACAGATAGACGTAAAACTGTCTCTACTTGCAGGTGACATGTCTACATAGAAAATCCAAGGAATCTACAAAACAACAACAATAAAGCCCTCTTAGAATTAATACATCAATGTCACAAGGTTGTAGGATGTAAGATCCACATACGTAAATCCATTTATTTTCTATATACTAATAGTAAACAATTGGGAAATGGAATCAAATGTGCTACTTACCAACACCAGCAACATAAAATATTTAAGAATCCTTTTAACAAGTGACCTATAAGACCTCTACATCAAAAACTATAAAAAAAATTCCTGAGAGAAATTAAAGGAGACCTAAATAAATGGACAGTGTGTGTTCTGGGATCAGAAGTCTCCATATTATTAAGATGTGATCTCTCCCTAAATTGATCTAGAAATTCAGTACAATTGCAGAAGTGCCTGGTTGGCTCAGTTGGTTAAGCATCTGACTCTTGATTTTGGCTCAGGTCATGATCTCATGGTCGTGACATCGAGCCCCGCTATGCTGGGTGTGAAGACTGCTTAAGATTCTTTCTCTCCCTCTTCCCCCTAAGCCCCCGCTCCACGCGCATGCACTCTCCCTCTCTCAAAAAAAAAAAAAAAACAATTAAAAAAAAAATACAGTTGCGGGGTGCCTGGGTGGCTCGGTTAAGCGTCCGACTTCAGCTCAGGTCATGATCTCGCAATCTGTGACTTCAAGCCCCGCGTCGGGCTCTGTGCTGACAGCTCAGAGCCTGGAGCCTGCTTCGGATTCTGTGTCTCCCTCTCTCCATCCCTCCCCTACTCACACTGTCTGTCTTTCAAAAACGAATAAACGTTAAAAAAAAAAATTGCAAACAAAATCACAACAGACTCTTGCAAAACCGTCAAGCTGATTCTAAGATTTATATGAAAATAGGCAAAAGACCTGAAGTGACACTTCACCTAAAGGATACGTGACTGGTCTATAAGCACAAGAAAAAAATGAAATTTTTTAGGGAAATGAAATGCAAATTAAAAATTTACCATTTCACATCCACTAGGGTGTCTAAAATGAAAAAACTAACCATAGCAAATGTTGGCAAGGATGTAGATAGGGCATCTGGAATGCTCATCCACTGTTGCTAGGAATAGAACTTGGTGTAACTTCAGAACACAGTTTGGTGGTTTCTTTAAAAGTTAAACATATACCTAGTATTCGATCCAGCAATTCTTCTCCCAGGTATTATCCGAAACAAAATAAAAACGCATGTCTCCCAAAAAACTTGCACACAAATATCTGTAGCTGCTTTATCATAGCCAACTCCTGTAAACATCCCAAACGTTCACCACACAGACAAACAAAATGTAGCATATCCATACCATAACAGTGCTATTAGCAGTGAGCACAAAGTACTCCTACAACAACACGGATGAATCCCAAAAATGTCACATTGAGGGAAAGAAGCCTGAGACAAAATATACACTTCGCGACTCCATTTATTTAATGTTCAAGAACTAGCAAAACAGGGGCGCCGGACTGGGTGGCTCAGTTGGTTAAGTAATCCGACTCTTGATTTCGGCTCAGGTCATGATTTCCTAGTTCGCGAGATCAAGTCCCGTGTTGGGCTCTATGCTGACAGCGAGGAGCCTGCTTGGGATTCTCTCTCTCTCCCTCTCCCCGGCTAGCTAGCGTGCACTCTCTCAAAACAAGTAAATAAACATTAAAAAAAAAAAAAAAGAACTAGCAAAAGTAATCCGTGATGACAGATATCAGTACACCATTGTCTATGAGAGGTGGGGACTGATGGGAAGGGAGCCTGAGGGGCATTCTGAGGTGATGACAATGTTCTATGCCTTGATTGAAGGGGTGGTTACATGCGTGTCTACATTTACCAAAACTCACTGAGTTGTGCATTTAAATTCTACACAACTTAACGGTATGTCAGTTTCACCTCAATAAAAACAAATGTCTTTACAGCTACCATCCTAGAAGGGGTGGGGTGTATTTTCCAAATTGACTTTGAAACTAAAAAGTAGCTTGATTATCAGCTTCTTGGGGAGACTCAAAAATAATTCAGATGGAGGAAGAGAAAACCATAATATTCCTCGTGGAGTCAGGAGTTAGGAAAATGATCCAGAGATAAAACCGAGGGGCTGGCATTCATTTGCTGGTCTATTCTTGCCATGAATATTCAGTGAGTGCTTCTATGAGTCAGGCACTGCCTTGGGACAGACAAAGTCCTTGTCCTTGCTGAGCATATACTCTCTGAGAAGACAGACAAGGAAGCTACAGAAATAAATAGGGTGATTATAGACTGTGGCGAGTGCAACACATGACTGGGAGTCCATAAAGAGGTGGGAAGGTCCGAAAATAGTTGAATGACCAGGAAAGGCTTCCCAGAAGAAGTAACATTTGAGTTGTGTCATGGGGCAGAGGGCAGAGGGCAGAACAGTGCAGGCAGACAGAAGAAAGGATGCAAAGGTCCTGAGGCAGGAAGGAGGGCAATGTGTCTGAGGAAATGACAGACAATCAGGATGACCGGTGCTTAATAAGCAGGGAGGAGAAGGTGCGTCGGGGTGGGTTGGAGAGTCGGGCGGAGGCCAGAGCTCACAGGGCCGATGGGCAGGGACAGGAATGAGTCTGAGTGAGAGTCTAAGATGACAGGGAGCCACTGAGGAGGATGGATTGGAGTGGGGACAGGGCTGGAAGCGAAGAGACCAGTTAGGGAGCTACTTACTGCACTGGTAGGGTGCTGGCAGCAGTGTGGAGCAGGGAAGGAGAGAAAACAGATTCGGGATGCACCGTAGAAGCAGAATGGACAGAACTTGCTGATGCATTTGGCATGAAGAATGAGAAAGAGGAAGGCTGGGCCAATGGTGATACCATTTACTAAGATGGGGAATTCTGGGGCAAAGTGAGTGTGGAGAGGAGCTGGAACAGGAGTTTCATTTTAAGATACTTATGTACCAGCAAGTGAAAATGCCAAGGAGGCACTTGGATACATGAGCCTGGACCTCAGAAGAGAGGGCTGGGCCAGGACACAAAGCCCAAGGCCACCGTTGCACAGATAGTATTGAAGCCAAGGACAGAGAGGAACTCTCCCAGGGTGGCGGGACTGTCTCAGAGTGAAAAGAAGTGGGTCCAGGGATGCGCCTGTCAAGGGCAGAGGAGAAGCAGTGGGGTGGGAAGGAAGCCAGGAAGACTGTTGCCAGAGGTTCACCCCTGTGTTCTCAGAACCTAGAACAGCCCCTGGGATACAGCACTCCCTGGCAAAATGGTCGCTGAATGCATGAAGAAAGGAAGGATTTGGGGGTGGTGCCCTTGCTAGATGTTGCTGAAAAGATGCCATGAGAGAAGCCAGAGAGGAGTCCACCGGCTTTCGTAGCACGGGAAACAGCAAGGGCATTGACTTCAAGAGCCTTGTCAGGGAGGTGACGGGAACGAAGCCGAGATACTTCCATTCGGATGGGAATCAAGATGACCACCGTCAGCGCGGCCACAGTCCACAATGACTCAGTCATCTCACAGCAGTGCCGCGTGACCAGTGGGGTTCCCTGCTGTCAAACCTCACATCAGGGGTCTTCGCGTCAAGTGGTTTCCTGAAGTGCATGGCCTGCCAGGCCAGCCAAGCGCCAGCTGTAATGGGAGGTATGAGCAAGACTCCCGCTGCCCGGGGTCAGGGACTCCGGCCACTTCGCTAACTTAAACCACAGACACCCTTCAGGGCATTCACCCACTTCCCAGCCCTGGCCTGTGAATTCTCACTCCCGGGGTTTCTTTTCCACGTACCCTCACCTCAGCTGCCACACCTGTGTTTCATTCTCTTCTATCCGCTGCTAGTGCAAGGCAATGGTCACCAAACTTGTGATCCCTCTCACTATTAGAAAGGAAGCAATAAATAAGTCACACGACTCGGACTTACCAGGCACAGTTAGAACAGAAGGGGATTTTTCTGGCTGTTCATTAACACGGCTGCTGTTCTGAACCCAGAAAATGTTGACGGGCTCAGGAGGGCCCACGGCCTGACAGGTGAGGTTGAAGGCTGTGTTTCTTGTGACATTCATGCTCTCAGGCTGTCTAGTAAAGTGAGGAAGTCCTAGGGAGAAAGAGTTCAGTGAAAGAATGTTTCAGATCTTCAAGCAAAGGCAGAGCCCCAAGGGGAATGGAGACTGTTCTAGAACTTGGCAATAGATTTCTTTATATACCACCTCTGGTCTGAAATGGCTAGTTTGCACCTTCTGAAAGTTGGCTGAGAAAGAATAGAAGCTAATTCTTACCCAACTAGCTCCAGCTGGCTTTCTAGGACACTTTCTCAAAGGGGTTATGATGGTGATTCAGAACTGGTTTTACCAGAAGGGAGGCCTGGCGGTGTTGAAATCAGGCATTATTCCAACTCCTGGGACAGGCTGGCACGTTTTTCAGTGTTTCTTACCAAATTACACATGGAGTGAAAACAAAGCCACGTAATAGGTCCACCTGTTTTTGAGGACAATCCACTGCGTGTGTCCCTTTAAGATGAATGATAATGAATTTAAACATCTGCACACTTGCACAGGGCTTATACAGGGCTGGCCATTTTTCAAAGTGCATTCTAATGATAACAGTGCAGACACAGTTACATACTTCCACTCCTAAGATCTTTGACTGTGATTCAGAATCGAGGCCATAAGGACGGGAACTTTAGAAATACCTCAGAGAAAGCCAGTGACTACGTACTTGGAGCATATGCTAAAAAATTAACAAGTCAAGTTAACTGTCCTCAGGCACTTAAACCATGTTCTTTGAGGATTGGGGACTCACAGATCTGGTCCCAGAAGGAATGATGTGGGAGTGGCATAATGGGCTTCTTTATTCCTATTTCAAAGTTTTGCAAGACTCCATTTGGACCTAATGTGATCCTGCCCTGGGCATTTTGTTGGGATTCTGACAAGTTAAATGTCCTCTCAACATTTTCCCAACATTTACAGCAAGTGTAGGAACACTACCATCCTCCACACCCCCACTTTCCCCTAGGGCTGGTGCTGACATAACCCTGAGGAGGCATTAGCTGTCCAGCCTGGGATGGGCCTAGAGCAGAACGCTAACACAGACTCCTCTGAGGGGCCTCCCCACCTCAGGCCTCCTGCAGCATTAGTGGGTATGAGGTTTAGGTTTGCAAAAGGATGGGTAGCAGAGGAGGCTTTCCTTGTGGGACAGTTCTGGTTGAACTTCCCTGAAAAGCCAACCACTTGTTTTTTCTAAAGCCTGTGGTAAGGCGGGTCAGGAGAAAGTAGAAAAGAAAGGTGTTTGGGTGCTTCTGCTGGCAGGGGTATCTCAGAAAGCCAAGATGCAAGGGCCCTGGAGGCAGCCCGTGGGCTGGTGAGGAATGACAGCTTGTGGTGAGAATAGAGGTGCTTCCTCCTTGAAGGCTTCCTCGACAGGCACCGCCATTGCAGAACCAGGCATGCGCCCCAAGACCCGGGGCCTTGGGACCTGGGCTCACCTAGCCATCAGCTCACATCCCCTACTGCAGTTCAAGTTCCTTGAGGGCAGAGACCGCCTTCTTCTAGTCGACGTCTCATTCGGACCCACACTGAGCCCGTCTTATGTCACATCATGGAACTGCACTGAACCATCTACCTGACAAATCCTAGGGCCCAAAATGAGTCCCAGATTGAGCTGCTGACCCAGTTCAGGAAAACCACTCACCCTCCTGGCTTCACCATCCACATGTACCGATGTTGAATAATAGGCCAATCATCCCTAGACCAGGCGAAGGGTACCTGGTGCCAGCACTGAGAACCGGATAATGGAATGCATACCGCTTCCAGAAAAGTCTCCAGGCTTCTAAACTGTAAATAACCTGAGGACAAAGGAGTCCATAATCTGTTTTTTATCTCAGCCCTATTGCTCAGGATAGAGCTAAAACTTTGAGAATTGAATTCACGCCATTTATTTATTATTACCTAAAGTCTAAAAAGAGGATCACCTTATAAAATGTCAGTGCTTATGAATTTGCAAAGTTTGATTACAGAGTTATAAATGAGCATGCTAAACTCTAGAGTTTTATATGCAAAGCGATAAATACAGGTCACTCTGTAGCCTCTGGACTTACCCTGCACCTCGATGTAGATGGGGTCAGACACAATCTCTTCGTTGTTTATTTTCATCTTACAGGTATATGAACCATTGTCTGAACGCTGCACACTGGTTATGCTTCAAAGAAAACACATAGAGATATTTACACTGAATACCCTTTGAGTTTCTGCTATAGGAACAGAACATTCTTCAACCTGTTTATCATATGCTCTGAGTGTTAATCTTCTGTGTCAACGTGGCTAGGTCATGGCATCTAGACATTTGGCCAAATATTACTCTAGATGTTTCTGTGAAAGTATTTTTCAGATGTGGTTAACATTTAAATTTTTTTTTTTTTACATTTATTTATTTTTGAGAGATAGAGAGAGACAGAGAACAAGTGGGGGAGGGGTGGAGAGAATGAGACACAGAATCCAAAGCAGACTCCAAGCTCCGAGCTGTCAGCACACAGCCCGACGCAGAGCTCGAACTCACAAACTGCGAGATCATGACCTGAGCCGAAGTCGGACGCCCAACTGACTGAGCCACCCAGGCGCCCATATGTGGTTAACATTTAAATCAGTAGACTCTGAGTAAAGATTACCCTTCACAACACGGGTGGGCCTCATCCAGCCAGCTGAGAGCCATACTTATGAGCAAAGACTGAGGTCCTCCAAGGAAGAGGGAATTCTGCCTCTAAACTGCTTTCGGACTCAAGACTATAATATCAACTCTTCCCTCGGACTCCAGCTGATGCCCTGCCTGTTTCAGATTTGCCAGCACCCACAATCACATTAGCCAATTCCTTAAAATAACTTTCTCTCGTTCCTTCTTTGGTTCTGTTTTTTCTGAAGAAACATGACTAACACATATGCTGTCCCTCCTCTTGCCTTCTATGGAAGGCTCTGTACCACGGTTCTCTATGTTGGGGTATTGCCCCATCAAGGCATTTTGCTGCAAATTTGTAGGGTTGTTTTTTTTTTTTTAATTTTTTTAATTGTTTTTTTTTTAATTTTTTATTTTTGAGACAGAGAGAGAGCATGAACAGGGGAGGGTCAGAGAAAGAGGGAGACACAGAATCCGAAACAGGCTCCAGGCTCTGAGCTGTCAGCACAGAGCCCGATGTGGGGCTCGAACCCACGGACCGCGAGATCATGACCTGAGCCGAAGTCGGACACTTAACCAACTGAGCCACCCAGGCGCCCCTGTAGGGCTGCTTTATGTGGGCACAATAACTAGGAGGCACCATGATTTTTAGGGGCTAGGGGCAACTGTTCCATAACCCAAATGACTTTCTGAGACTAGAACCCAATTCCATTTATAGACACACAAAGAATTTGTCTGGTCTTAATATCCACCTAATTCCCAGGACTGCAATTATCTGAAAATGGGTGCTGCCATCCCTTTGTCCTGTTTGGAACTTGGCCATGACTCAGATCACGGACAGCACCTCCCTATTTGCGGCTGCCACGTGCGTGAGGGGCGTGCCACGGTGCAAGTCCCTGTGTATTCTATGATCTCTCCTGGAGTGGTCATGCCAGGCATCTACATGTTCACATTCGTATTATTTTATTATAGATCACCTTTCTTTCGTTTTCCTTATACTATAGTTTGAACACTACATGTTGTAAAGTATCTGCTATAAACAGGTGGCCTTAGCTCTAAGAGCTTCAGAATCCTGCTTTCCACCCTTCAGACATGTTTACACACAAGCAGTTAGGCAAAACCTGCCCTTAGCTGGGTGTGGGAAGGGGTGAGGGCATAAGGAACTCTTTGAAATGCCCTCAAATGCTCTCAAAGGGGGGGGACACCTTCACTGACCCAAAGGCACGGATTTCTTCTACTGCGCTCATCAGACAGAGCAAAGGCTGTGGCTAGAGAAAGAAAGTAAAAGAAGAAAACTGTGGAGGGGTCCATCTTCCTTTCTAGTAGCTTGTTCCCTGATACAACTTATTTATCCCAAAGCAAAATAAGACCCATCCCTCAACCCATCAAGGCCTGAAGCTTAATGCTTAAAAGAGACCAGGAAGCTGGCAAGGTCAGAGGGGACGCCATCTTGGCCCACAGGTGGCAGCCGCCAGGATATACAAACAGCACAGCGGCATCAGGAGCCAATTTGCCATGGCAAGGCCCCTTGGACTTGAGGTTGAACACACGGTTTTGAACACACGGTTTTCAGAACAAACATAGAACATTTTAAATTACAACTTCTCCCCAGTGATACCATGTTGCAGTTCCCTTTTAGCTTCTGATAAAGAGTAAGTAAAATACACATCAAGAATGGTGTCAATCAGGGGCCCCTGGGTGGCTCAGTTGGTACTTCGGTTCAGATAATGATCTCGCGGTCCGTGAGTTCGAGCCCCGCATCGGGCTCTGTGCTGATAGCTCAGAGCCTGGAGCCTGCTTCCGATTCTGTGTCTCCCTCACTCTCTGCCCCTCCTTGCTCGCGCTCTGTCTCTCTCTGTCTCAAAAATAAATAAACATTAAAAAAAAAAAAAAAAGAATGGTGTCAATCAGAATGAGGAGAACCAGAGCTGCTTGGGTTAATATTACCTCCTTACTGTTCCCAAGGCCCAATAATGTGACTATCGTCTGTCACCTGCCCTTTCTGATGTGCCAATCTGAGCAGTGCCCCACTGACTCAGAATACTTTGCCTTCCCCTTTCCCCTCACTCCTGTTCGGGAGTGATATAATTTTGGAACTGCACCTGATGAACGGAAGTTGGACTTGGGGAGGACTCAGGATTTCAAAGAAAGGCCAGATCTCTCCATGCTTTAGGGCAGGACTGAAGGTCATAATGTCTAGAGGTCACTGGGAGAACATGGAAAGAGACTTCACAGGACAAATATCTCCAAATAAGGGGTTAGCTGACCCTCCTCTAATAAATCTCCCTGGATGTCATGGTGGCAGGAAGAAAGAGGGAGAGAAGCAGGTGTCTAGAATGGTGCCCGGACCAGCATGAGTATCAGCCAGGGGCCGAATGGTGCACCTGCTTCTAGGAGCTCTTGAAGATTCTGCATGGCTGAGCAGTCTAGTTTTCTTTGCAGTTCAAAAACAAACCAACAAACAAAAAAATAAAACAAAACAAACCAAAAAACAAGGTCATGGCTACCAAAGAGGGGGTCCTTTCCACATATTTCACAGGTTCATTTTAGAAGAGGAGTCATTGTCTTGAGGCCAGGCCCAGGAGCTGGACTGATGATAAGATCTGATAGGCTGAGGACAGCTGTGCCTCTGAAGACCTGGCTCTGGCTCAGGGTCCAGAAGCCCAGTGTTGCAGCAGCCTTGTCACATGACTTAGGTAGTCAGGAGCCAGAATGCAAGTGAGGGCCACAGAGGGATGCAGGGCAAGGCCGAGGAAGGCAGCCCAAGGATGCAAAGTACCCCTGTGTGCGTTGGGGGGGGGGGGGACGGACGACTGAGAAACTATCGGGTGGAAGTAATAGTTTAGCAGCACAGCTTGGACTTCAGAAATCAGACGCAAAGGGCATGAAAAGTCTAGGAGCATCTTAAGCCAACCAGCAAGGAAGGAAAATTCAACCAGGAGGAGAAAAGGAGAGCTCAAAGGAAACATGATCAAAACTTTGTCTTTAGTCATTCATATCAGGAAGAGGTCAGCAATCGCCTGGGGAGATGGGTTACGTGCCTGCATTAATTAGCGGTTACGTGCCTGCATTAATTAGCAAGTCCAGACCCAGATTTTCCACAAATAATTCTACATGTTGCTTCCTAGACATGCAAGTAAAGGCTGCCATGCTGAGAGCAGGGTGGGGGGTGACGTGGAGAAGAGTTGCTGTCCCCAACTTCTCCCCTTTCCTAAAGGAAACAGCAGGTGCAGTCTCTAGAGGCTCCCCAGTGAAGGCTCTGAGCTCAGAATAGCAATCTAGGCATTCCAACAACTGAGTAAGAGGAGTTCCAGAAAGAACACAGGAAGGAAAGCATAATTCAAGAAAATGCCCCAGGGCTGGATTCTAGGTCTTTCTTAACCAGGCCTGTAGGTGGGCAGCACAGTGGAAGAGAAAAGACCCACCAAGACCACCCATCTCTCATCAGGAGGTGTCACAACTCCAAGATAAAGTGGAGGTCCAGAAGCTTCCAGAGAGAAGTAAAGTGAGTCATTCACAAATGAATCAGAACCCCACCACACTTCTCAAGAACACATCTGGGGGCAAAAAGGAAATATATCAATGACTTCCAAATGACAACAGGAAATTATTCTTTTTGAGTTCTGTATCCAGACAAGCTACCTCAATGTGAGGATAGAAAACACAATAGCATTTTCAGACATGCAAGGTCCATGCTGGTGGAGGATGGGCTCTGTGCCAAAGCGAAGGAGTAAAAGCCAAGAGGCGGGGTTGGGGGCGGTGCGGAACCTGGGCTCCAGGAGGAAATAGGAGAAACAAGGGCCCCCAAAGATGACAGAGCTGCACCCCAGACCTGGGGAGCAACCTGCCCAGACTGGAGCAGGAGAAGGACAGGACAGGCATCTCCTAGGAAAAGATCAGGCCTGGTAATCGCATCACTTTGAGAGGAGATGTATGTAGAGTTTAGGGACAAATGAGAGTGACACTTAGAAAATTGAGCAAACTAACAAGCAAGGAAACTATTAAACTGAGGACAATCAAAGAGCTGTGAAGAAGTAAGATGTAACCACAGCCTACTGTATGACTCAGCTGAAAACAGCATTTACATAGCCACAAAAAACGTGAAGTCCTGGGTACCGATTTAACCAGAGTTGTAACGTTCTATTAGATGAACTCCAGGGTAGGCGCGCGCGCGCACACGCGCGCACACACATACACACACACATACACACACACACACACACACACACACACACACACACACACGAGTCATAAGGATTGAGTACCTACAAAAGATACCCAAGAAGTGGATAAGCACAGCTCCTCGTTGGGGAAGGGCTGGAGGCTGGAGCAGAAGAGAGGATTTTTGAACAGTTGGAGAATTTTGCCACGTGTATGCACTGCTTTAAAAAAGGTATAAAAATTGTGTCAGATTCTGGTCAAATACAAACATCTGAACCGGGGAAAACCAAAGCCACCATACAGACTCAGCCACCGCGTCTAGACAGGAACCACCTGGACAGAGCCCCAGGGCTCTTTGCATCTGCAAAAGCCCATCACACCAGGGTGGCCTCAGCTGGGTGAGTCCCAGTACGTCCTGTAAGGACACAGAGCCTCCTTGTTTCTCAGACCTATCACATGTAGACTGGCCTGCTCAGACATGGCTCTGAAGTAGCAGCTACATTCTAGATGCTTCTTAAAAGAAAAACAAGGGGCGCCTGGGTGGCTCAGTCGGTTGAGCGGCCGACTTCGGCTCAGGTCATGATCTCACAGTCCGTGAGTTCGAGCCCCGCGTCGGGCTCTGTGCTGACAGCTCAGAGCCTGGAGCCTGTTTCAGATTCTGTGTCTCCCTCTCTCTCTGACCCTCCCCTGCTCATGCTCTGTCTCTCTCTGTCTCAAAAATAAATAAACGTTAAAAAAAATTAAAAAAAAAAAAAAAGAAATACAAAAAAGAACAAATGGGGTACAGTTCCACTTACATGAGGTACGTAGAGTAGTCAAAGTCACGGGGAAAGAAAGTAGAATAGAGGTCACCAAGGACTGGGGGAAAAGGGAATGAGGGGTTAGTGTTTAATGGGCATGGAGCTTCCCTCTGGGGGGCTGAGAAAGTTCTGAAGATGGATGGTGGTGATGGGTGCCACACCAAAGTGAATGTACTTAAATGCCACTGAATTGTATACTCGGAAAGGGTTAAAATGGTACATTTTATCCTATGTATATTTCACCATGATAAAAATATTAAAAATGAAAAAACAGTTGTAGAGAAATACAAGTTTTAGAAAACTATAAAATCCTTCCAGCTCTAGCTACAGAGAACTAAGCTAGAATTGAATTCCCAGTGGGGAATCCCTAGACTACACAAAAAACGTCAAAATACTTTTCCTTTGCCACAAATTACCCCAATAACTGAATGTGCAGGGCCGGCTGGCCTACAGGAACACTGGCTTTTGTTTCTGCTTGAGAGTTTGGTCCCCCCAGTCTTCTGGTCTGATGGCTGGTGCCTCCCTGGAATGCTTTACCTGACCCGGGAGTGTTTCTACCCAAGCCAGAGAGCTCCTTATACCTTATGCCCGAGTTTAGAGCAAACTGTATCCCAAAAAGTACCCCCTCCTTTAGAGACTCCAGGGAAAGGTCCCGGCTACACAGCATCCCGGGATCTGCACAAATGGATGAGCTACAGTTTCAAGCTGATATCAAGTGCAAATGAGGCAAGATACCAGTCGGAGAGCCGAGGTGGCTTGGCTTAAGCCTGGTGGCTTAAGCCCCACAAAGGAGAATTGCTACAAGCCCTGGAGAGATAGAGCCTGAGGTGTGCACCATCCAGGACTAGGTCAGGAATATGGGGTCCGGGGAGGGCAGGGGCGCAATTTTCAGTGTTAATCACCAAGCCATCAATTAGGAATACCCCAACCTGCTGGCGGACACAGAGTGTTCCCTACACCTACAATAGACGTCCAAGTGAAAGAAGAAAACATGTGAATTATTAGCAAAGAATTGTTTTTGCATAATAATGAATAATGGGGCATATACAAGGGAAAAAATAACTGATCAGTTATTTTTTCCCTTGTATATGCCCCATTATTCATTATTATGCAAAAACAATTTTTAAGGTTTTCCCTTTACAATTTCACATACATCCTTCTGTATTTGCTTCTGCTTTACAACAGTAGGTTACAGTGGCATAGAGCAGTCAGTATTTTGAAGGCGTTTAATAAGACAGGAGAACATTCATAATAGGATGTTACATGGGGGGAACGAGATATATAATCATCTGTGTCATAAAATGCTAATTTCATTTCAGGAATATTAATTTCATATGTGCTTGGAAAAGTTTTCTCAGGGTTGTGGGCCATGGTTTCTTTCTCTGTACATGTTTGGTAGTTTCTAAGTATTTAACAAAATACATATATTATTATTAAAATAACTATTTTTTAAGTTAATTTATCTATTTTGAGACAGAGAGAGAGAGAGAGAGAGAGAGAGAGAGAGGGAGAGAGGGCTCAGGGGAGGGGCACAGAGAGAGGGAGACAGAGAATCCCAAGTAGGCTCCAAGTTCAGCTCAGAGCCTGATGTGGGGCTTGAACTCATGAACCGTGAAATCACGACCTGAGCCGAAATCAAGAGTTGGATGCTTAACTGAGCCACCCAGGTGCCCTTAATATAAATTTAAAATATACGCATAGAGGAACTAAGACCAAGCAGTTTCTAAAACCTTTTAGGAACGCTCTTACTCATGATGTTAAATCTGCTTTAACCTTTCCCAAGTAGGGTGGGGCTTGTACTTAAATGCACATGAACTTCTTCTTTTATCATTTCCACATCCACCCCCATCCCCGGTTTCAATAAACTGAGGTTTGACCGAAAGATGGGTTGGGTCCTGAGTGGCAGAAGTGCCCCCTCAGTCCTGATGCTGGGTCCTCTCCCCTAAATCGATACTTCAAGGCCAAATCTACAAGTATGCACATCTCCTAACCTACTTGTAGGGTCAAAGACCAGATAGCTGACTGACCCTTATTTTTAGAATGGGGCATTTGGGGGTTCAAGTGTGGGGTCTGCCGGATATGAAAGAGGAAATGTGGAACCGACAAAAACTCAGAAAGTTAAATCACATCCACAATCCTGGTCAGTCTCTAGCAACTCACAACTGCTTCATATTTAAAGGACGCATGCTGGGGTGCCTGGATGGCTTGGTCGGTTAAGCGTCTGACTTCGGCTCAGGTCATGATCTCGTGGTCCGTGAGTTCGAGCCCCGCGTCGGGCTCTGTGCTGACAGTTCAGAGCCTGGAGCCTGTTTCAGATTCTGTGTCTCCCTCTCTCTCTGCTCCTCCCCTGTTCATGCTCTGTCTCTCTCTGTCTCAAAAATGAATAAACGTTAAAAAAAAAAAAAATTAAAAAAAAAAAAAAGGACGCATGCTGGTACGAATTGTGGGGGCCTCTCTCTGGAGACCCCATCCATTTTCGAAATTCATTACCCTTTCTTATAATAACACCTTATACAAAACTGGCTTATGTCCTAACTCCAAACACCTCGTGTTTCTCCCCATATTCCTCTGACCCCTGCCAATATACACATATGTATTTTGTACATTCCCTTAAATACATGTGGCCCATACAGGTATTCTTAAGGGCAACTCCAAGAAAATTACAAGCTAATGAATTCCATGTGTTGAAGGCCTAGAACTAGTTTTTAACTCTTCACTGTTCCTGGCAACCAGAGTGGATTTCTTTCAGGGCCCATGAGATAGGAGAAGAGACGACATTGCAAGTGTGCAAACCAGGCCCCCCGTTTAAGGGTGACAGCTTACTCTCCAGTGACCCCGGGCAAGTCACCCTACTCAGAGGGACCTCAAAGTCATCATCTAGAAGATACCATATTTAGGGTCTCCAACATCCTTCTCTCTTGCCGAGAAATTACACGGATATTTACAGTCTTGATTCAGTCACTACAATTTCCTTCATACGGCTCCTGTGTCACCTGAACATTAATATACTTGAAGAATATTGTAATGGTGGACTCAGTACTGTCCCCAAAGCTACTCAATTCAGCTGAGTGTCCACGGTTTACGAGAATTCTGATCACTAAATTTGCTGTATGGCTTAGTTTGGAGGTCAAATAAGATTTTTTTTTCCCCTTCAGAATGAGTTTATGAGACTGGACCTGAGTACATGCAAAAGTATAAATTTTTGTTCTCAAGTTCTGAAAATATGACCCAGGTCACCTTCTGAACTCTAAAGACACAAGTCCAAGATAAGACACTGTCTGTTCTAAGTTTAAAAGCTCTCCAATTTGGGGCAGCTGGGTGGCTCAGTCAATTGAGCATCCAACTCTTAATTTCAGCTCAGATCATAATCGCAGGGTCACGGGATTGAGCCCTGAGTCGGGCTCCACACTGAGCATTTTGCTTAAAATTCTCTCTCTCTCCCTCTGCCCCTCTCCCCTGTTCACTGCCTCTTTCTCTCAAATAAAAAAAAATTCTGAGTGTCACATTAAAAATTTTTTTTTAATTAAAACTCTCCAATTTAAGTCCTTTAAACATCCCATGGCCCTTTAGAACATACTTGAAGCTGCTGATCACGTGATGCAAACCTATCTCTTTGGCAAGAAGGCAACTCACCCACGCTCTCACAGCTGTCCAGTGGCAGGACCCCCATTCAGGACTCCCAGCCCAGAGACAGCAGGGCAGTGTTTTCCTCCTAATGATACCTGATGGGACCAATGTCCTGGCTCTTCGTTCCTTTAAGCCATTAAACTGCTCCTTATTCATTATTAAATGGGTCATTAGAAGCTGTGTCTCTATCATGGTAAAACATCTGTGTCTTGTAGTTGATGCAGAAAAAAAAATGTAATCAAATCTCCTGAGTGGTCTCAGCCACCGGCTGAGGGTGGCAGCCTGACAGTTCCAGCCCAAATTTAAATCAACCAACGGAAAACGTGACAGTTGTGTTCTTTGCTTTGATGCTAACCAAGCCTATAACTTGGAAAAACTATGCAAAAAAAAAAAAACAACCTAAAAACAAAAAAAAACAAACCCCCAAGGTGCATCTTCTGGAAATGTTGACACACTAAATTCTAACGGGAGCTGTCAGTACTGTGGTATCTCTGAGGCAGTTTTCTGAAAAGGAAACATCAAATGATTCACCAAAAGACGGGACCGTCCGGGACTGCCCCAAGCATCAGGCCAGGGAAAGTGAAAACACACCAGATCAAAGAGGGCTCCCCTCGCTCAGAGCGCAGGAATCCTAGGGAACAGGCATTGGCGCCAACTCTGCACGGCCCTGACCTCACTTTGAGCTTTTAATGACCACAGGTCCACCGAATTCTAGAACTGCACATGCAAGGACAAATAAACAAGACCAAACAAAACAAAACACTCAAACCCCTCCTGGCTGAAGAGGAGCGAGTAGGGAAGAAAAAAGGGATGGGGAGAAGAGAAGCAGCTGTCTCACTGTCAGCAGTACTCTGAAATACGATGACTCAGTCCTAGGGACAATGGGTTATTCCAGATACCTGCTGACTTGGCTCTGTCACCCCCCCTCCCCCACCCCCAATGCATTCGGCTGGCCCCTGTCAAAACAAAGTGGAACAATGAGATGGTGACACGGTGACACGAGGACTACCACAGTACCATGATCTGCAGGAGCAGGGCGTGTAGGGGAGGGGGGAAAGTGAGGATAAGGCAAAGGAAAGCGGTGGGAAGCCTGTTTGTTTTAAAACCTCCACCCCCACGGTGCGATTTAGACGCCTCCACATACTGGGTAAGAAACGTCGTTCCCACTCACTGGAGGAGCTCTTGAGTCAAGCAGAGCGTGACATGACTTGTAGGTCAGGTGGGAAGTGGTTCCCCAGAACCCAGAGCCTCTGATAACCAGCAGTTCCAGTGAGGCCAAGATCAATGTAAAAGAAATCAACAATACAGACCGGCAGCTATTAATCTACACTGTAAGTGGATCAGTGAGTTGCTAACCCAGAAACTAAAAAAAAGCTTTTTAACTTATGAGGTTTTTGCTTTTGAATCAGCAATAACATAACAACATTTAACAAGAGAAAGGAAGAGAGAACACGTACCTGAAGGAAGCGATTATTGCTGTAACTTCGTCATCTGGATAAAACTGAGTAATTGCATGATGTGCCCCCAGCAACTCCTTCCCATCTTTCCACCAAGAAATAACTGCGATGTCCTGGTACATATTAGGTATATTGATCGAGCAATTAAATTTGACATCTTTATGTTCAGAAAGTATTATGTGGCCAATCGTATGATTAAATGCAAGAGGCGGGAGCTTTGACCCAGCAGAGGTCACTCCAGGATGGACTGCATTGCCCGTATGCCGTCGTCCGGGCTGGGTTGGTGAAAACATCAAGGCAGGCTGGTACCCACTGGTGTGAGGAAGGGAAAATGGCATGTGGTCAGTTTGCAGGCTTCCTGGGTATGGCAGGTCAGGCTTGGTTTCTTTCTTCACCTCTGCAAAAGCTGCAAAACAGAACACCTGATTTTTAGCCTTTTAAATAAAGGAATTTTCCAAGTAGGTTCCCAATCTCTAAGCCTCTGATGACAGACAGGGGGTATCCTCAGGGTCCTCAGAAAACATGAGCAAAATGTATTTAACACACACATCTGGACATATATTCTCATTCACAAATTCATTCATTTGTTCACATACCTCCTAAAGAATGTTTAAGAAATAGAACTCTTCCCACCCATTTTTTTCTTTTCTTTTCTTTTTTATTGAGATGCAATTGACTTATATTAAGTTTCAGGTGTACAACATGATTTGATATTTGTATATGTGGCATCTAATTAACTAGTTGACTACCAGTTACAAAATTTATTTCTTGTGATGAGAACTTTACTTTTTATTATTATTTTTTTTAATTTTTATTTGTTTTCTTGAGAGAGAGGGAGAGAGTGTGCACCTGTGAGTGAGTGGGGCAATGGCAAAGAGAGAGAGAGAGAGAGAGAGAGAGAGAGAGAGAGAATCCCAAGCAGGCTCCATGCCCAGCATGGAGCCCAATGTGGGGCTTGATCTTATGACTGTGAGATCATGACCTGAGCTGAAATCAAGAGTCAGATGCTTAACCAACTGAGCCACCCAGGCACCCCTCTTGTATTGAGAACTTTAAAGATCTACTCTCTTAGCAGCTTTTAAATGTACAACACAGTATTATTAACTGTAGTCACCTTACCGTACATGACATTGCGAGGACTTACTCATTTTATAACTGGAAATTTGTATCCTTTGACCACCTTCCCCCATTTGTGAAAATTGTGACTCATTCAAAGTCCTTCATATCCAACTCAACAGCATGGCAGGAAGGTGATGGCAACTGAGATCACTTTTCTCACTGTGTTCTCAATCACAGACTATGCCACAAATTTGACCAATGGTCTTGTAAAGGCTGCTACCGGTCACAAAGATATGAGTTTACAATTCTGGTGCCTCAACATGACCCATCTCTAGGTATGGGGGGGATGAAAAATCAATGCCACTTATGTCATCAACAACAGAATGACTTAGAGCTTCCATTAAAATGCTTGCCTGCTGGAATGAACCTGGCAATGTTGATTTCATCTGGCCCACAAGTATTTCTAGAAATATTGGCCCACAATAGTTGTACTTCTGGCTTTTTTAATAGCACTTTTGGAGCATACATCCTATGCTGGTTGTTACGTATTCAAACACGTTGGCCACAGTTGAGATAGGCAGAGAATGGAAGAGACATTGTGTGGGAAAGTGACTGGGGGTACACAGAGGTGCCCATCCCCACTCCAGAGCTGTCCCTCTGCCACACTCAGGATGTTGCACCCTCCTGGGCTCCTGGGTGTGTATGTGCAGGGAGAGTAGGATGGTTTCTGCTTACGGTTGTGACAGATTTAGCAAGTAAGAATGCAGGACACCCAGTTGAAATTGAATTTCAGATAAACAAGAAATAATTTTTAGCATAAACAGTCAACTAAGCACTTATTTGGCCAATGGAGATACAATCAGGAAATCTGGGAGCAGAAGGAAGGATCTGAGAATTTGTTCCTCTGGCTTTCTGCCTGCCAAGTCGCTCTGGACTGCACATCTCCCTCAACTGAAGGTCACAGCTTCTGTTAGGGAGTCTTCTCTATGTGATTCTTTCATGCCAGGTCGGCTCTCGTGGTTGCTGCATTTGGGAACTGCCTCCAGGGTGAATGCCAGGTTGGAGAAAAAGAGATTTCACTATCAGAAACCAGGGAAGGGGTGCCTGGGTGGCTCAGTTGGTCAAACGTCCAACTGTTGATTTCAGATCAGGTCATGATCTCAAGGTTCGTCATCTAGCCCGAAGTCAGGCTTTGCGGTGACAGCAAAGAGCCTGCTTGGGATGCTCTCTCTCCCTCTCGCTCTGCGCCTCCCCACTCTCTCTCTCTCTCTCAAAATAAAGAAAAAAACTTAAAAGGAGAGAGAGAGAGAGAGAGAGAGAGAGAGAGAGAAGTCAGGGAAAGCTCACTGCTTGTCCTCAGCCTGAGGTCTCAGTGGCTGTGGGAGAGCAGGGGCCCTCCACATGCTTTGGGGGAGGCTATGTGGGTCAGCCGCAGGCTGGCCTTGAGCCCGGCCATCCAGACAGATGAGTGTGCTGTGATAGAAACATTCATTTATTCCAGGGAGTGGAGGTCAGGGTGACTCTGCAGAGAGAGGCCCCTGCCTCTCCTGTCGCCGCCACGCCAGGCAAATCTTAGGCACAAGTGTGGGCCTGTGCTCTTAGCAGGAAACGGCAAAGCTCTGCCTGGGCGCCATCCAGCTCCATCATCTTCCTCTGAATTTGGGGATACTTTCTGCAGTTATGAATGCTCTGGCTATTTATCTTATGCCTGCAGACCCTGTGCAAGAACACTCTTTTTCTTGAGGCGTTGAAGCACTTATAATTCACCTTTGCCTCTCAGATCAGCAAATTTATCGAGAGTCCTTATTCACGGACATCCATGAGACTGGGAAGGCAGGGGGTTTGTCCAAATAACCGTGTTTTTCTTTAAAGGCAAAAAAAAAAGTGGAGTGGGAGAAGCAAATAATTCCTTGGTTTGTTTAATTTACTTAAAGACACTTAAAATGTCAAATTATAAGGGTAACCCAAGTTGGTAGTGGAAAATTCACATGTTTACAGAAGCCCAGAGAACATAAAATGGGAACCTGTTTTTAATCCCAAGCCTGCAAGATAACCTCTGGTTACAGCTGGGGTCTAGCCTTCAGTTTTCTCGGAGCCAAGCTGCTAAGTGAGCAAACTAGAGACAGGGCCACCCACTCAGAGGTCGGAGGGGCAAACCCACCCTATAATCACTATGGCTGGTTTAAAAGATAGCTAAGCTCCATGAGCTGAACTGCCAGGAGTTGGCAGAATGATTCAACTGCCAGTAAGCATTTACCTCGCACCTACCGGGTCTAAGATTTGTTGTGATAGTGTAATGGGATACAGAGAGGCACTTGCCCCAGACGGGGAGCAGCAGAGGGTCCCAGGAGTTAAAAGGAAGAAGGGATATGGGGAAGTGGGGCAAAAGAGCTGTCCTGACAAATGTCAGCGGGGCTTTCCCTGGTCCCTCCCCACCCTCGACTACTTAGCCCTCCTACTTGGGGTGCTGGGGCTCTTCCCCTCGTAACGTCTCCTGGAATTCCTCATTAGGTTCTTTCTCTCCTGCTGGACTGGGAGCCCCAAGAGGGCTAGCACCCACACTCTAGCCGGGTCATAGAAGACGCTCAAAATAGGCGTGTTGAATGAATAAAAGTAAAGGCATGAATTAGAGAAGGGATGTGGGAGGGGGGACAGGGTTTCTAGGGGCTGGGGCGGTGGGAAATTGCAGAGAAAGAAGTGGCCCTAATAGTTTGGGAACATGAGTGCAGCTGCAGGGTGGTGCTCCTGTGCTAACATCAAAGAGCCAGAGCAAGTGGATAGAGCTGACCGTGGAGAGTCCCGGATCCTGGCCGAGGCAGCAGTGATTCCTGGAAAGTTTCTGAGCAGGGGAGGGAGATCAGAGCCGTACTCGACTCCGGCATTGACATCTGGCTGAGTGGGAGCCCGAGGAGCAGGAAGGAGGAGGCCAGGAAGAAGGGAACGCACCAGGAAGATGGCAAAGACCTAACTACCAGAGTGGCTGGGAGCAGGAAGGATGCTGGAGAGAGAAGAAAGGTTGACCCCAACAGTGTTCCCACTATGGCCATCATCCCACAACAGAAAGGTCGGTCTAACACCAAGTATTTAGGAAGGATATAACCTCAGAACACAGGAGAGTTCTCAGGAGTGGTCATTATACTGGTTGTTGTTGGCAGGCCGGGAGGCTGCTTCCGGTTCAGTTTTCTCACAGGGGGAAGGGGGATGGTAACCATGGTGCCCCACAGGGTATTGCTGTCAGCAACAAAGGAGGTATCACTATGTCTGGCTCATCGTCAGCTCTCCAATAACTGTTAGCTATTACTTTTTCACTATTTTCCCAGCTTACTCTGAATCAGTAAACACCTGCCGCACACAGCCCAATACTTGAGAGGGGCTGATTTACAAGGGTTGATACAGGGAGCTGCCCAACTCCTCGTGGATGATGGTGCTGGTGAAGCTTCCGCTGCACAGCTTTGCTGGGGGCCGGAGGGGGTGCCGTTCATCGAGCAGTCTGTGTAAATGCTGTTCTAGAGCTCTGCAGTGCACACAGGGAGCCCTGAGCGATTTCGGATAATGTGGAAAAGGGCAAAATAAAAACCAATCCAAGGTTTTGGACCCAGGGGTCAGGGCAATGACTGATCAGAAATTATATTTTTTTCATAACTTAAAAAAAAATTAATGATTTTTTAAAACGAATTAATTTATTTATTTAGACGCTGGGCTCAATCTCACTAATTGTGAGATCATGACCTGAACCAAAATCAAGAGTTGGACGCTGAATGGACTGAGCCA
Source organism: Panthera uncia (assembly GCF_023721935.1). Lineage (NCBI taxonomy): Eukaryota > Metazoa > Chordata > Mammalia > Carnivora > Felidae > Panthera > Panthera uncia. Next base: position 3,823,504 of record NW_026057579.1, read on the forward strand.
CCCAGGTGCCTCCAGAAGTGGAACGCTTTACGATTATTTTGGGAGAGTTATGGCAGGAGGAGGAAATCGGACCAACAAGGCCTGCTTATACAGCAAACCTTTTAGTTCTCACTAACATGCTCCCATTAACTCATCTTTACGATGGCAAAAGGGAGTGTGGTGGCCTTGGTGTTAGATGGATAAACATTTGAGACAATGTTTAGTCAAGGTGAGAGATGTATTAAAAGCCCACATAGACTGGGGGAGCCTGGGTGGCTCGGTCGGTTGAGTGTCTGACTTCTGCTCAGGACATGATCTCGCGGTTCACAAGTTCGAGCCCTGCATCGGGCTCTGTGCTGACAGCTCAGAACCTGGAGCCTGCTTCAGATTCTGTGTTTCCCTATCTCTCTGCCCCTCGCCCGCTCATGTTCTCTCTCTCTCTCTCTCTCTCTCTCTCTCAAAAATAAATAAACATTAAAAACAAAACCAAAAACAGCCCACAGAGACTGAATGAGAATTTTGTACTCTCTACATAGCATACATGGAAAAGTGGGCTGCCTCTGGCTATAATTTGGGTGGAAGTCACAAGAAACTTCACCCTCCCCACCCCTCTCTTCCTTCTTTCAAGATTGTTTCCATCTGTGGACTGGATAAGCTACTCAAGTGGGAGGTTGAGCCTTACATAAGTAACTGCTACTAAGCAGCCTTGGATAAACGGCCTCACACCCAGGTCGGACAGCAGCTGTCCTACTGTTCCAGAAGCTGCCATCTCCCCCCCAGCCCCCAGCCTGGGAGCTGCATGATGGAGCATCCCTGCCCATTCCCAATCACTACTCGGCCCTTGCCCAGATTCCAACGTCAGCTTCGCACAGACAGGGATTGTGCCTCCGTCATCGGCCTCCAGCGCCAAGCACAGGGATAGGCTTATGGGACACAATTAGCAAATGCTTATTCATCCCACAAATAAATTGGTTCAATATACTGTCCATTGTTTCCCGCAGGTTTGCCTTGTTTTTCTGAACAAATTTGTAGCTTTCTCGAAAGCTGGAGGTGACATCCTTTGAACCCAGCAGGATGAGAAACATGGATTTACTCTGCAGTGAACATTCACGGAAAAAATGGGTGTGATGATGTGGGCCGAGTTCTGAAGGGTGAGCTGGGAAGAGACGTGGTCCAGGCAGGGACACTGCTGGGGCTGGGGTTGGGACTGAGGGGGGACACTGGCATGCCTCTGAAACAGCCCCTCTTCCACCAAGCACACATAGCCACAGTGAGCCAGCCATTTAGGGACCTTAGTCTGTTAGACTCAGAATTGGTCACTGAGGGGATGTTAGTAAATAGGCCACTTTCTGTGCGATCAACTAGCACATCCCACCTTTAAATCCATGACTAATGGCTCAGTGCTTGCTGAGTGTGCATGATGGCAGGTGGGCTGGTGGTCAGTATTGTTCAGTAGTGCCCATCAGTAGTGCCTTGGTGCCTGAGACATGACCTCAGAAAAGCTCTTTAGCCTCTCTGGTCCGCTGCAAGGATAAGAGTGCCTCAGTGGTAGGACATGATTGGATGTATAGGGTCTGCCAGCACATTCTACAGATTTTGGCTGATGCTGTTGTCATTGCATTGCATCTGAACTGGGCCTGTTGGCCACCTGAAGTAGGATTTTTTTTAATGTTTTAATGTTTTTTTTTTTAATGTTTACTTATTTTTGAGAGAGACAGAGACAGAGCTTGAGCAGGGGAGGGGCAGAGAGAGAGGGAGACACAGAATCCGAAGCAGGCTCCAGGCTCCGAGCTGTCAGCACAGAGCCCAATGGGGGGCTTGAACCTACGGACGGTGAGATCACGACCTGAGCTGAAGTCGGACGCCCAACAGACTGAGCCACCCAGGCACCCCTGAAGTCGGATTTTTTTTCTTTTAATTTTTTTAAGTTTATTTATTTTGAGAGACAGAGCAGAGGAGGGGCAGAGAGAGAGAGGGAGAGAGAGACAGAATCCCAGGCAGGCTCCATGCTGTCAGAGCGGAGCCTGATGTGGGGCTTGAACTCACGAACCGTGAGATCATGACCTGAGCTGAAACCAAGAGTCAGATGCTTAACTGACTGAGCTACCCAGGAGCCCCAAGTAGGATTTTTTTTTTAAGTTTACTTATTTATTTTGAGAGAGAGAGAGAGAGAGAGGGAGAGAGAGAGCACAAGCAGGAGAGGGGCAGAGAGAGAGAATCCCAAGCAGGCTCCATACTGTCAGCACAGAACCCAAAGTGGGGCGCAAACTCACAAACTGTGAGATGGTGACCTGAGCTGAAGCCAAGAGTCGGATGCCTAACTGCCTGAGCCGCCCTAAAGTAGGATTTCTGAGGTCCAGGGACAGCAGGTGGAATGGTAGCAGAGCAGGCCCCCAGGCCCTGGACGCCCTCCAAACCACGGGAAGAAGACTGGGCCAGCAGCAGCCCTGCAGGAGGAAGAGTGCGGGTGGGCGAGCCTATCCAGCCCTGCCTTGGGTGTCAGGTGCCATCAATCTGCCTTACAACCCTGGGTGCCTGGAAAGCGACAAGGGAAGCACCTTGGCTTGAGCGTTGGAATAAGGGCAGGACTGAAGTGCCAGCCGGTGGGACCCACTACTCCGCTCTTTCTACTCTTCCTCAAACAACAAAACGGACAGAGGCATCAAGCAAGCTCTCTGAAGGTCAGCCTCACAATCAGGAAGCCCAGAGGCGGGTACAAGAGTGAGGGCTTATTCCTGAACTCCTGGGGGTTCTTTGCTTCTCACCTGCCACCTACGTGGCCCAGGGGGGCAGCAACAGACAGAGGGGAGGATGCCCTTTGCCCGAGAGCTAAGGCCTCCATTCTGGCCTGGCTGTCTGCTGTGTGTGGGCTTTGCTATCAAGCAGCCCCCTTGTAGTTGGGAGAAAGGCCTCCTTCAGGAGTGCGTTTGCAGTTTACAAAAAGGCTTTTGGAGGCCGCACCCCGTCCCTTCCCCTGCAGCGCCCTGTGTCCGCCTCTAAGAGAAAGGGCCATACCTGGACCCCCACCGCCCCAGCCTCACCCCCGTCCTTCTGGCTGCTATTTGAATCATGTCCCTCGGCAGCTTCCCTGTCATCTAGTTTAAGGGCTCCTTCCCCACCCCCATGGCCGGCTGAGGCCAAACCAAGAACAAACAGAACCTTGCTACTTAGTTTTGTGTCACTTTATGTAAACATGAAGGTTTCTCAATTGATAAAGAGGAACAACAATACTTAATAAGAGAAAAATGTAAAACCTTTACCCTGGGGGGCCCCGGGTGGCTCAGTGTGTTAAGCGTCTGACTTCCGCTCAGGTTCATGGGTTCAAGCCCTGAATTGGGCTCTCTGCTGTCAGCTTTGGATCCTCTGTCCCCCCCCCCCCCCCCCCCCTCCCCCGTTTTTTTTTTTTTTTTTCCCCTCCCAAAAAAAAAAAAAAAAAAAAAAAAGAACCCTGAAGTCAAAGAAGCAAGATTTAGCCCCGCGCAGAGGCCAAATGACCTGTGCAAGTCACTTGTCCATGTGAGAGTCAGTCTCCTCATCTGGAAAGCAAGACACATAACACCTCCTTCTGTCAGAGATAATAGCAGAACACTACACGTAAAGCTCTGTGCAATGCCTGGCATGCACAGACATGCAATGAATGGCAGTTAAGATTTTCATAACATGAAACATCTGATCCGTCTTGTTTTGAAGGTGCAACTAGTCATGTCTGGACCATCAGTGCTGAACATATGGGACCAGTTATGCTGACTTAGACCATGCAGCCTCCTGCAGTGAAATATGAATATATGTTTACTTAACTAAGGGTTTTCCTTCTCTTCCCCCTTTGGCAGGACACCAAGTATCACGGAAAGGCTGAAGGAACGCTTTCTGGCCAGAGTGGTGAAGCAGTTGTCCCCTGGGGGTTTGGGGCTGATTCTCCCCAAGGACCAGATGTGGCTTTCACAACATATAGGAGAGACTCTCAGTCTCCAAGTTTAATTCCTCCATCATGCCACCCCCGACACTATGCTCCGGCCCACCAATACCTGAATGACTATTAATAAAAAGGCATTATTTTAAAGAAACAATTATTTCCTTTAAAAATGTGACTATTTCTAGGCGCGGCTGGGTGGCTCAGTCATTTAAGCATCCGACTCTTGGTTTCGGCTCAGGCTATGATCTCACCGTTTCGTGAGTTTGAGCCCCACATTGGGCTCCGTGCTGACAGTGTGGAGCCTGCTTGGGATTCTCTGCCTCCCCCTCTCTCTGCCCTCCCTCACCCACCCCCACTTGCACTATCTCGCTCTCGAAATAAGTAAATAAACTTAAAAAAAAAGAATAAATAAAATGTGACTATTTCTGGAACAGCAGACACCTAACAAGAATAGTTTGTTAATCTCTTTCCCAAATGACAGAGGGCACAGAATTCTGTCCAAAAACAGATATACTTTTCCTTACTCTTCCCACTAAGTACACATAAAAACAATGGAAACAAACATTAAACAAACAAAGCCACTACCAACAACCCTGAAAAGTGGAGAGAAGGCAGACTGACTAAGGACTTCAGGGTGCTAGAACACTGTGATGACGATTTCCCTGGGTTTTCCTTCGGCTCCACGTGTCTCAAGTTGGAAATGTTCACAGGCAAAGACCACCACCACCAACAAAACACACAAACAAAAACACAAAATCAAAAACAAAAGCCAGTTCTCTAGAGTCAAAAGACCAGGAAAGGGGCAGCCCATCAAGACAGAAGACAGACCACAAACTGCTCTCCTTCAGGCAAACCACCCAGAAAAAACTATGGTCCCATCTCCACTCATGCCAGCACAGGTCAAATGAGGAGCCAGGACTTGCACCCTTATCAGGTTGAAAGGCGGTGCCACAACTATTCCACTGGGTGGTATCAGAAAGGGCCAAGTAGAAAGCTGGGACTTTCATCCTCACTGGCTTGTGGGAAGCCTGGACTTCTACTCCCACCTGCCAGTAATGAGGCATGCCTCCCGGTCCTCACTGGGATGGTTTCAGAGAAGGCCTAGTAGAGAGTCAGGGCTTTCACTGCTGCCCAGTGAGGCCATCCCTCCCCTCCCCCTACTGTCAGTGCGGGTAAGGTGGGGGACAGTTGGGAAGTAATAAGGCACTCCATCCCTTCCCAGACAGAAGGTATCAGTAGAAACCTAATGGACAGCCAGAACTCCCACCCACCTCTGACCAGCAGTTACTCACATTCAGATGCCAATGGAGGCTGAATGGAGAACCCAGAATTCTACCCTCACCAGGCAGTACAGAAGCAGCATACCTCTTCCCAGCCAGAGCAGTTGAGAGGAAACCAGGTATAACAAAAGAATAAAAGATAAAAACAAGAGCCAGAGTCTCATAATATAATACTGGAAATTTTTAGGTTTCAATAAAAAATTCAATCTCAAACTCAATGAGATACTAATACCAAAGTGACAGAGAATTGTCTGAAAAAGACTTTTTGGTGAGGGGGGGGGGCAGAGAGAGAGGAAGAGGGAGAATACTAAGCAGACTCCATGTTCAGCAGAGCCCTACATGGGGCTCTAACCCATGACCATGAGATCATGACCTGAGCCGAAATCAGGAGTAGGACACTCAACCAACTGAGCCTTCCAGGCACCTCTGAAAAAGGTTTTAAAGAAAGAATAATAAAAAGACTCCAATGAGCAAGTATGAACATGAAACACATGAGAAAATAGAAAGCCTCAGCAAAGAAATATAAAGTCACAGCAAAGAAATCAAAGATGCATATTTAAAAAATGTAAACTTTCAACTAAAAAATACAATAACCCAAATAAAAAACTCAGTGTATGGGCTCAATAGCAGAAGAGAGGGGCAGAGGAAAGAATCGGTGAACTGGAAGACAGAACAATAGAAAATTATCCAATGTGAAGAACAGAGAGAAAAGAGACTGAGAAAAAACAAACAGAGATTCTCGAATCTGTAGGACTATTGCTAAAAATCTAACATTTATATTATCAGAGTCCTGGAAGGAGAGGAAAAAGAAGAGAGTAAGAATGAAAAAGGACTCGAAGAAATAATGCTGAAAGTTACCTAAACCTGACACAAACTATAAACCTACAAAGTCAAACATCCGAGTGAACATAAGATAGCCCCCCCCAAAATATCCACACCAAGATACATCATAGTCAAAACTTCTGAATAGTAAAGACAAAGAAAACATTTTGAAAGAAATGAGAGAGGGTGATGATGCCTGACCAATAGAGGAAAAAAACAACTCAAATGGTAGTGTATTTCACATCAAAAACCATGGAAGACAGAAGGAAATGGCATAATGTTGTAAGTACTAAAAGAACTGTCAACTCAGAATTCTTCAGAAATGAAAAGGAAACCAAAATATTCTCAGATGAGGGAAACCTAAGCATTTGTCAACAGCAGACCTACTCTTAAAAAACAGCTAAAGTAGGGACGCCTGGGCAGCTCATTTGGTTGAGCGTCCGACATTGGCTCAGGTCATGATCTCAGTTTGTTAGTTGGAGCCCTGCATCGGGCTTGCTGCTGTCAGCGCAGAGCCTGCTTCAGATCTTCTGTTGGCCTCTCTTTCTATCTCTCCCCCCACCTCCCCGCTCATACTCTCACACTCAAAAATAAACAAAACATTTTTAAAAATTAAAAAAAAATAGCTAAAGGACATTCTCTAAGCAGAAAGAAAACAATAAAAGAAGGAAATTTGAATCATCAGAAGAGAGGAAAAAAACACACAAAGCAAAAATATTTGTCAATGCGACAGACCTTCCTCCTCTTGAATTTTCTAAATTATGCTTGATGGTTGAAGAAAAATTGTAACACTATCTGATATAGTTCTACAAATGAGGAAGAGATATTTAAGATAATTATGGTTTAAAAAAAATTTTTTTAATGTTTATTTATTTTTGAAGGAGAGAGAGACAGAGTGTGAGCAGGAGAGGGGCAGAGAGAGAGGGAGACACAGAATCTGAAGCAGGCTCCATGCTCTGAGCTGTCAGCACAGAGCCCGATGCAGGGCTCGAACCCACGAACTGTGAGATCATGACCTGAGCTGAAGTTGGACGCTCAACCGACTGAGCCACCCAGGCGCCCCAAGATAATTATGGTTTAAATGGGGAAGCAAAGGAATTTAAAAGGAGGTAGGGATTCTATAATTCCCTTGAACTGGTAAAACTTCAACACATAATATATCAACAATTACATTAAATGTAAATGATTTAAATACATTTAAAGACCAAGATTAACACAGTAGATTAGAAAACATTACCCAGGGGCGCCTGGGTGGCGCAGTCGGTTAAGCGTCCGACTTCAGCCAGGTCACGATCTCGCCGTCCGTGAGTTCGAGCCCCGCGTCAGGCTCTGGGCTGATGGCTCGGAGCCTGGAGCCTGTTTCCGATTCTGTGTCTCCCTCTCTCTCTGCCCCTCCCCCGTTCATGCTCTGTCTCTCTCTGTCCCAAAAATAAATAAAAAACGTTGAAAAAAAAATTAAAAAAAAAAAAAAAAAAGAAAACATTACCCAGCTATCTGCTGTTTATAAGAAATTCATGCCAAATATAATGACATAGGTAAGTTGAACTCATAAGAAGATATATCATTCAACCATTAATTAAAAGAAAGCAGGATAGCTACATGATATCACATAAAGTAGATTTCAAAGCAAAGAAGATTACCACAGACACAAAGGCACATTATATAATGATAAAAGACTCAATCTACCAAGAAGACATAGCAGTCTTAAATAAATATATACCAAACCAAAGAGCTGAAAAATATGTGAAGCAAAAACTGATATAATTGAAAGGAGAAATAAACAAATCAAGAATTGTATTTGGAGACGTCACCATCTCTCAAGAACTGATCAAATAACTGGCAGAAAATAAGCCAGGATACAGAAGAACTTGATGACATTGCCAATGAAAAGAATCTAGTCTACATTTATAGAACATTCCACCCAACAACAGCAGAATCCACATTCTTTCCAAATGATGTTGGAATATAAACCAAGATAAACCATATCTTGGGCCGTAAAGCAAATCTCACCAAACTTAAAAGATTTAAAATCTCTGTGCTTTCTGACCACAACAGAAATAATTACAAATAACAGAAAGGTAAGAGGAAATTCTCCAAATACTTGCAAATGAAACTTCTAAATAATCTATGGATCAAAGAGGATGTCTCAAGGGAAGTAAACAAATATATACTGAACTGAATGAACATGAAGATGCAACATATCAAAATTTATGAAACACAGCACAATGCTGAGGGGAAAATTTATTCAGTAATCTAAGCTCAGAACACCGACAAGGAAGAGCAAAACAAAAAATAATAAATATGAGAAATGAAATTGAAAAAAGAAAAGCAATGGAGAAAATTAGTGAAACAAAGAGCTGGTTGTTTGAAAAGATCAGTAAAGTTGATAAATCTCTAGTAAGACTTACAAAGAAAAAAAAAAGACACAAATTACTAATATCAAGAATGAAATAAGGAATATTACTATTGACCATACAGACATCAAAAGGAAAGTAACTAAATACTATGAACAGCTCTACACATGAATTTGACAGCATAGAGGAAATGGACTAATTCCACCAAAAACAAACTACTATAACTCACCCAACATGAAACTGATAATTTGAATAGCACTATAACTAATTAAGGACATTACATTCATAATCTAAAACACTCCCCCAAAAACAAATTTCCAGGCTCACACGGTTTCACTGGAAAATGACACCAAATGCTTAAAGAAGAATTAGCACAAATTCCACACACTATCTTCCAGAAACTAGAAGAGGAGAGGACAACTGCCAATATATTAGTCCTGTTGCCCTGATATCAAAATTAGACAAATACAGTACAGAAAATGTACAGATCAACATTCTTTGTGAATATAGGTGCAAAAATTCCTTAACAAAATATCAGCAAATGGAATTCAACAATTTATAGAAAGAATTATGTACCAAGACCAAGTGGAATTTATTCCATGGATAGGAAGTTCGTTCACTATATGAAAATCAATCTGTGTCATCCACCATATTAACAGGCTAAAGAAGAAAAACAACATAATCATATCAACCATTTAATAAAGTCCAGCAGCCATTCAACACCCATTCATGATTTTTAAGAAAACAGGAGACGAGAATTTGCTTAACTTGATAAAGAACATCTACAAAAAACCAATAGCTATCATTTTACTTCCCCTCTTGGGGGAAACAAAGCAAGGTGTCTGCTTTCTCTATTCTTAGTCAACATAGTGCTGAAAGTTCTAGCCAATGCAGTAGAGCAAGAAAAAGAAATAAAAAGTATAGGAAAGGAAAGACCAGAAAGGAAGAAATAAAACAGTCACATTTGCAGGTATGATTGTCTACATAGAAAATCCCACAGAATCTGCAAAAAAAGGTCCTTGAGACTAAACCAATTTCATCAATGTCACAGGATACAAGATAAATATACAAAAGTTATTTTACTTCTATATACTAAGTAAGAACACATAGACATCAAAATGAAAAATACAATACCTTTTACAATCACTCACAAATGATGAAATACTTAGGTATAAATCTAACAAAGCACATACAGAACACATATCCTGAAAAGTATAAAGCACTGATAGGAGAAATAAGACATCTAGATAAATGGAGAGACATACTGTGTTCATAAATTGGAAATCTCAACATTGTAAAGATATAAATTCTCCTCAAAGTGATACACAGACCGCAGTATAATAAAAATACATATATCTGGTCCTTGTCCCCAGTTCCTCACAGCCTAAAATGCTTAGAATTTCCTGGATGATAGGAATGTCTCTTGTTATTCATAATGAGCACCTTTGGAACACATCTGAGTTCATGCTAATGAGGTGACTTAGGGTGGGACCCTTAGATTGCTTCAGGATGGAAGCTGGTCATTAGAAGAACATGGGATTAGAGGGTTAGAATATTCTGCCCCATGCTCAACCTCAGGGTAGGAGACGGGGGCTAGAAATTGAGTTTAGTCACTAATGACCAATGATTTAAACAGTCATGCTCATGTAATGAAACCCCATATAAAATTCCTAAGCAACAAGGTTTAGGGAGCTTCTGAGTTAGTGAACACGTCTATATGCTGGGAGGGTGGTACACCCAGAGAAAGTATTGAAGTTCTGAACCTCTTCCCCTCGACCTTGCCCTATGTATCTCTTCCATTTGTTTTTTCCTGAGTTGTATCATTTATAATAAAGCTGTAATCATAAGAAGAGTGCTTTCCTGAGTCATTCTAGTGAACTATGAAACCTGAAGGGGAAAGAATGGCATGGGAACCACTGAATTTGTAGTCAGCTGGGCAGAAATGTGGGCAGCCCACATATTTCATTTGAGTTGGTGTCTGCAGTGGGGGTGGTCTTATGAGATTGAGTCCTTAACCTGTAAGGTCTACACTAACTCCAGGCAGTTAGTGTCAGAACTGAATTGAATTGTAGGGCACCCAGTTGATGTCAAGAATTGGAGAATTTGTTGTTGTCAAAACAACATATTTGATGTCAGTCACAAAAAGCACATACTCCCAGATAGATTTTTTGTAGATAAAACTAATATATTTCTAAAATTTGTGTGGAAAGGCAAAGGATCTAGAATAGCTAAAACAATTTTGAAAACGAAGAATGAAATGGGAGGAATCAGTCTCTCCAATTTCAAACCTTATTACATAGCTACAATAATCAAACTGGATAGTACTGGCAGAGATATAGACACACAGCTCAATGGAACAGAAGAGAACCAGAAATAGATTCACACAAATATACCCAACTGGTTTTTGGCAAAGGTCAAAAGCAATTCAATGGAGGAAAGATAGCATTTTAAACAAATGATGCTGGAACAAGTGGATATGTATAGGCAAAAAAATTTTAACTTGACCTAAGTCTTACACTTTATTCAAAAATGAACTAAAAACGGGCCACAGATTTAAATGTCAAACATAAGCCTGTAAAATTTTTAGAAAAAAGAGGAAAAAAATTTCAGGATCTAGGGTTAGGCAAAGAGTCTCACGCTTGACACCAAGAATGTAATTCATAACAAGAAAAACGGATAAATTGAATTTCATCAAAATTAAAAATGTCCACTCTGCACAAGACACTGTTAAAAGCATAAAAAAACACGACTACAGACTAGGAGAAATTATTTGCAAACCATGTATCCGACAGAGCACTAGTATCTACATAATTAACCCTCAAAAACTCAATAAAAAACAAATAACCCGACTAGAAAATGGGCAAGGACGTGAAAAATTGCTTCACCAAAGAGCATACATGGATGACAGATCGCTCATGAAAAAGCGTTCAACGTCGTAAACCATTAAGGGAATGCAAATTAAGACCACAGTGTGATATCACTTCATACCTGTCAGGATGGCAAAAATTAAAAACAGTGACATCATCAGATGCTGTGGAGAACGTGCCATCTCCAGGGCCTCCAAGGGAGGCAGAAGAGTTCACATCAGTGGTGCCATGTGAGAAGGATCCAGCCCACGCTTGCTGTCTCTGAGGCTGGAGCAAAGGGCCAGGAGCCAAGGACTGTGAGCGGCCTCTAGAAGTGAGAAAAAGCAAGGGAACAGACTCTCCCTACAGACTCCAGAAAGGGAGGAAGCCCTGCAGCCCCCCTGATTTTAGCCGCAGGGAGGCCCATGTCACAGTTCTGACTTACCGAAATGCAACATGATACAGTATTTTGTCGTTTTGCGTAACTAAGTTGGTGGTAGTTTGTCATAGCAGCAAATGGAAAATGAATACAGTACGAATCCATTTGTATAGCATTTTTGAAACGACAAAACTACAGAAATGGAGAACCGGTTAGTGATTGCCAGGGGTGAGGGAGGTGAGCGGGCAGAGGGACATGGGCACCAACGAGGGGTCCTGGGGCGGTGGAGTACACGACGTCAATATCTCGCTTGTGAGCTTGTTCCACAGTTTTCTAAGATGCTACTCTTTGGGGGAAACTAGGTAATGGGTACATGGGGGCTTCTCTGTATTACTTCTTCTTAGACGTAGCATGAGAATCTAAACTGATCTCAAAATTAAAAGTTTAATTTTAAAAATCCAACTATGTTTAGCATCTTCTATTGGGTAAGAGGCAAAGGCTGCAGCACTTGATTATTATCTCCTTAACGTTCACTCTCTGCCAGCCTTTCCACTTACACAATCTTCTCTGATCCTGGGCAGGGAGTATTGCTGTTCCCAGTTCAGAGCAGCAGACTGAGGCTCATAGGTGCTAAACAACTCACGCAGATCTTCACACACAGGAAGAAATGAAGGGACTTCTTCCGGTGCCACCTATCCTCACCTCACCGGCCACATTCAGAGCCCAGATCCTGAGCCCCTGCTTGTGGTTGTTTCTCAGGGCTGGGCAGAACAGGGCTCCAGTGTGCCAGAGGCAAGGCTGGGGATGGGGCGCTGGGTGGTGAGCCTGGAGGGCCAGTGGGTGATGCCAAGATGGTCTCAGCCTGCTTTGCAACCTGACTACTACCAGCCCTGAGCAGCATTACCTGACCTATCTAGAGAATTCTCAAGATATTGGAGAAACGCCTCAACCGAGATCTTCCACGGCAATAACATACCTGTAAGACGTGCAGAAAGAAGGCTTTTCTCTGCTCTAATCATTTGGCAGTATACTTTGAGGCTGAAATGCATCTATCCTACAACTCAACATTTCCACCCCTAGAGACTCACGCATGTCCACAGTGAGACACGCACCCAAGTTCCTGGCTAACTTAACTGGGGTAGTGGTTTTGATACATGTTTGCTAAAATTCATCAAACTGGACACTTTACTATCGCAAATTAAACCTCTATAAACACAAGATTAAAAACAGGCATAGTTATGGCAACACTGCTTGTAACAGAAAACAACAACAACAACAACAACAACAACAACAAAACTCTTCAGTGCCCAAAAAAAGGAGAGTGGATAAACTACCGTTATCCGCATAGTTGCCTATGAAGGTAAATAAACTGGGGCAGCACTGTTCAACCCAGAGGAGACTAGCAAACTTAACACAAAGTGAGAAAGCAAGCTGAAAGAAAGCACACACATAATAAATATGTCGCTATTCCTTACAGCTTGGCCCAGCCAGGGAAAGCCAAGCTGAAGTCCACCGCTTGGGGCTTCGCATAAAGCCATCATCTTCTTATGGCCTGAAAAGGGCAGACTGGGCTGGTATGAAACAGGTTGCATTTTTGTCCTCCCCGATTCTTTCTTCTTGGAATGCAAATGGAAGGCCCAGGGAGGCACCATCCACATGGAGACAATGAGCACGAAAACCAGCCACTAAAGAAGGCAGAATAAAGAGCCCAGAAGAGGGGCGCCTGGGTGGCTCAGTCGGTTGGGCGGCCGACTTCGGCTCAGGTCATGATCTCGCGGTCCGTGAGTTCGAGCCCCGCGTCGGGCTCTGTGCTGACAGCTCAGAGCCTGGAGCCTGTTTCGGATTCTGTGTCTCCCTCTCTCTGACCCCCCCTGTCCATGCTCTCTCTCTGTCTCAGAAATAAACGTTTAAAAAAAAAAAAAAACAAAAAAAAACAAAAAAAAACACAGAAGAGCCAGGTTCCTGACCACATCGTGGAGCCTCCGTCCCAACCCCAGCCTGGCCATCCTCAGACTGCTCATGGCAAGAGAGAAACACTTTCCTTTTGGTTGAGCCACTGAAGAGAAGTTCTCTGTTACATGCAACCAGAAGGAGACCCTACCTGACATGGTGTCAAACAACACTGCAAAGTGTTACCAATTCAATTATGTGTGGTCAAAGGGTAAAGAGGTGCATGGGGATTAAATCACCCGGTGTGGGGGAGTGGTCTTCTCTGGGGGAGATGAGGCGAGGGGAGGAGACTGGAGTGGGGAGCAATGGGGGATTCCAGTGGAGGGAAGGTGCGAGGCTCCCCGCTCCTCCTTGAGGATCAGATGCACCGCATTGGTGGAGTGGAACAAGAGATGTGTACAGAATGGCTCAGCCTTCGGGGCGCCTGGGTGGCTCAGTCGGTTAAGCGTCTGACTTTGGCTCAGGTCATGATCTCACGGTCCGTGAGTTCGAGCCCCACGTCGGGCTCTGTGCTGACAGCTCAGAGCCTGGAGCCTGTTTCAGATTCTGTGTCTCCCTCTCTCTCTGCCCCTCTCCTGTTCATGCTCTGTCTCTCTCTGTCTCAAAAATAAATAAACGTTAAAAAAAAAAATTAAAAAAAAAAAAAAAAAAAAGAATGGCTCAGCCTTCTACTGAGTAGGGTTGCACCCTAAAGATTGAGTCCATAGGTCCTAGGTGGGGCCTGGGCTTCTGTATTTTGAAAAAGCTTCCTAGTTGACTTTCTCCTTATCCTCCCAGCCAAAATGCTTGGGAGGTTTACATCCTACAATTCATATTATAAAATACTTATTTAATTTCCAGATATAAAATGACATCATGATATTAAATGAACAGAATTTTTTAAAATGATACAGAACTCCCCCTGGACCCTAGGGATTCTGCTGTGCACCCTGAGGAGACATGCTCTACTCTGCCCAGCCCAGAAAGACTCCCTAATTATCCCCATGCCTTCCAGAACCCAAGAGTCCACACTGCCTGCAGATTTGACAGGAAGAAGCCATAATCTGTTTGGACAGGTCCAGTATTCTCAGAAATATACATCCACATTTCTAAACTATTCTATTAACCCAGACAGGGCTGGAGGGGGAATTTCACGGGAGCACAGACATCTCAGGTCGCAGGGAATGGCATCTGCCCACAGAAAAGAACCCACTGCCATGACTCATTTTTAAGAAATACTCTGTATTGCCTCTGGCCCCATTTCTGGGCTGGGGCCTGAGGACACTCACAGCCAGAGTCTGGCACCGGGTTGAGAGGTTGACACTCATGCTAAGGCACTGTATCTAGAACCACAGTGAGCAAGGGTCCCACCCCACCTCTGCCCTTCAGATGGAATCTGTTTTCTGCCCAGAAAGGGCCCAGAATCCCTTATCTGCCCTTCCATTTGATCAGTGGGGATTTGGAGTTTCAGAAAGGTGTCCCTACAAGTTAATATCAAAACGGAGATGAGAATTTACACCTCTGGACTCCCAAAGTGGTTATGTTTTTTAACTCATGCTTTAGATGTAATACTAAATCCAATGAACTTCCTTTTTGCTTTGCTACAAAACTTTCAAAGAACATTGTTTCCATCAACAAATCCTCAAATCATGAGCCAGAATGGTAAAAAAAGGCTTAAAAGCGGGTTTCACTTCCTGTGTGGAGGCAGCCTGCCATGTAATGCAGTGGAACACCAGCCCTGCAGAAACAGGCAGCACTAGGGAGCCCATGAATATTTATCACCTCACTGTGCATTCACCAAGTAGTGCCGGGACAGAAAACAACTTTCAGCAAGTTTGAGTCCATGTTCTAATATTCTCCACCAAGACAGCCTGTTCTGACTTGTAAAAAAAAAAAAAAAAAAAAAGGTCATTTTCAAACACCATAATGAGGCCAGTCTACTCTTAATAGCTTTAATACGCCCTGAAGCTTAAAATAGCAAAACAATCGCTTCTCCAAGATAAACAAGGCTTTCCTTTGTGTGTCTAATGAGAGGCAAGACCACAGCTAAGGCACATTCTAAGCTGTTTGTTGTCCCTAAATGCTGAGGTAACTGGAGCTCCCCCACCCCTCCCAAAACAGCAGATTACACAAAAAGAGATCTGTCTGAGAGCATTTGCCTGATCGTCAAACGACAACCTGAGACCCCAAGTGAGCCAGGGCAGTGCACGAATGCTGCAATGATCAGCTCTGGCTGGGGCCTTGGCTTACTCTGCAGACGCCAGACAGCACCTTTGCAGGAACCGACTGAGAAGTACCCAGAAGACACCACTAGCGAATGGGTACAAGGGGACATATAGGAGCACAAAATTTCCTGCCACAAAAACCTATACATACATTGAGATATGTAATGAAACGGGTTTTCTCCAAGCAGAAGTCTCTCAAACATTCTAAGTCTGGGGCGTAAAACTTCTCCTATATGATCTTGATTCAAACCTAAAGTCAACATCTGCCTCCTCTCTTTTTCTTCCTCCCCTTCTGCTCCTCCCCCATCACCCCCAAAACTCACGGAAAATCCATTTTGCCATTAAGTGAAAGAATTAAGTATAGGTTTCTCTATGAAATGTATAAGACAGAATCACCCTGGGATGCCTGGGTGGTTCAGTCAGTTAAGGGTCCGACTTCAGCTCAGGTCATGATCTCATGTTTGGTGGGTTCCAGCCCCTCTGGCTCTCTGCTGTCAGCACAGAACCTGCTTTGGATCCTCTGTCCCCCTCCCCCTCCCCTCAAAAGGAAATAAACATTTTTAAAACACTGCCCTTTCTTCATTTATCACCTTAAAACACCAGGAACTGACTGGCGCCTGGATGGCTCAGTCGGTTGAGCATATGACTCTTGATTGCAGTTCAGGTCATGATCTCATGGTTCATGAGTTCGAGCTCCTCATCGGGCTCTGCCCTGACAACATGAAGCCTGCTTGGGATTCTGTCTCCTTCTCTCTCATCCCTTCCCGCTTGCTCTCTGTATCTTTCTCAAAATAAGTAAAATTAAATTTAAAAAAAAAGTGGGGGGGGAGGTGCTTGGGTGGCTCAGTTGGTTAAACGTCCAACTTTGGCTCAGGTCAGGATCCCAAGGTTCATGAGTTCGAGCCCCGCATCAGGCTCTGTGCTGACTGCTCGGAGCCTGGAGCCTGCTTTGGATTCTGTGTCTCCCTCTCTCTCTATCCTCCCCTGCTTGTGAGTGCTCTCTCTCTCTCTCTCTCTCAAAAATAAATAAACATTAAAAAAACAAAACAAAAAAAAAACTACACACCAGAAACTGAGGAGGTGACCTGGACGTGGCAGCCTAGGGCTTCCCCAGCAGGTCACAGGTCATGCCTGCTGGATCCTGCAGACTGCAGAGGACCAGAGAATGTAAACAGCAGTGTTGCCAAGAAGAGAGGGATGCCCAGCTATTCCAAGTGCTGCTGCAGCCGAGTCGAGAGGTCTCACAAAACTGGGGAAAGCCTGGACCTTGCTGCAGTTAAAAATCTTCTACACAGTTTGGGGTGCCTGGGTGGCTCCGTCGGTTAAGCATCTGACTTCGGCTCAGGTCATGATCTCATAGTTCGTGAGTTTGAGCCCCGTGTTGGGCTCTGTGCTGACAGCTCAGAGCCTGGAGCCTGCTTTGGATTCTGTGTCTCCCTTTCTCTCTGCCCCTCCCCGACTCGTGCTCTGTGCATGTCTCTCTCTCTCAAAATGAATAAATATTTTTTTAAAAAAGATATCAAATTAAAAAAATAAAAAAAGAATCTTGTATACGGTTCAACGGCTGCAAGTCAGGCAAAGGCCTCCCAGGGAGGAAGTGCCAGGGTGGCCAGGTACTTGCAATACTTTTGCTGTCCAAGAGGGGCCCACAGACCCTGATGGAATTCTCACCCCCTGCCAGGCTGCACGTTCAGCCTTCAGCTGGAGGCAGAGGGAGTAGAACAGGGAAAGGGTGTAGAAGAGACAGAACAGGTTACTTCCCCATCAGGGGTTAGCAAATGCCCAGAGTGTAGGAGGCAGAGAGGAGTCAGGGCTTCCCTCAGGGTGCCTGGGGGATGGCTCACACCTGCCACCACCAAACAGGAAGCGTCTGGGAGCAGGAGTGCATCTGGGGCTCCCTGCCCGTTCCATTTGCTTGAGGACCACCTGCACACACACAGGCTCAGACGCGCACACAGTTTAATCTAAGAAACTGAGCCTCATGTTGCATCCATGTTGTATCAATTGGAAGACCTAGTTTTCGGGGATAGAAAGGAAAGGGATTACCTGGATGTTCAGATTCAAAAACAACAAAACTAAGACAAATGCAAAAATGAAAACAAACCATACCCACTTGCGAGTAGAGTTTTGTGGGAAAAGTTGAGCTGGAATTGGACTTCATTTTTATACCTTCCTGAGAGGCACAGGACAGGAAGCTATTCCTGTACTTTGTTAAGTCTGAACTCCACAAGTGAAGGTAAGGGGAGGGGGGAGGCAGGAGGGGGTGGCAGCAGGCAGGCCCTGCCTCAGGTGACAAGTGACAAGCCTGGGTTCTGCTGGCAGGACTACTGGGGACAAAGCCCTCAAGAGCGGTAGCAGGGAGCTGGCTGTTATAGGGCTCTAGGATGATACGGACAGCCCCTTCACGAAAGTGCTCTGAATGGTGGAGGGTGATCCACGGCTCCGTTCTCATATTTCGGGCTGTAATTTAGGCTTCATTTCAGCTAGAAAACAAGAACCTTTCCCCCAATGCCTTTTGTCTAGGAAAAACAGTTCTACAAAATCTGAGTTCAAAAGAACAGAAGGGAACCATCAGCAGTGATCGCGAACATTTTTGGAGCATTCCCGGTGTCCCCTTAGCTCATTTCATCCTTCCGCCAGTTCTGTGAATATCAGAGTGGAAACTGAGGTCCTGACAGTTACCCACAGCCCCCAGGGCTCCACAGAGGCCAGGTAGGTGGGACATGAAGCCCAGCTCACTGCCCACCCAGCACCCCGTTAACATTTTCATCCCAGTCCAAAGAAGCTCAGGTGGTGAACCAGCTTTTTTCAGTTTTTTTACTCATTAACCTCCCGCTGAGATGCATACCAACCCAGATGCTTGGGTTAAGATTAAACTAGTGACAACCGGTCAAAGTCAAGGCACTCAGGATCACAGCTAACTAGAGATCAGGCAAGCTGCCCCCAACAAGGAGCTGCTAACACTGTGTTTTTAAACTGAAAAATCAGATTTGGACTTTTTTTCCCCTCTAGTTGGAACAGTAAAGAGAATATAAAATGTTAATAGTGCTATATTGGGTTAATATAGTCCAAAAATCTATCTTCTTTCAATGTCTTAAGTGTCCTTGTAATGAAATCATTCTTTGACATCACAGCAAAATATAAGGCTGTTTTTTGTCAACCAAGCCCCAAGCACAAGGGTATGAGAGCTGCAGCAATTCTGTTTCTGGGTGAGCCAGCAGAAAGACAGAGGGGGAGGAGCACATGGTGAGACCCACAGGGTCCTGGTTCTCCGATACCATTCACACACACTCACAGAGCATCTGAAATGGGTGGAGCAGGGCACCATCTCACCATCGCGTCGTGAAAAATGTTATCAGGAAATTAAACCCAATGGCGCGCGCGCAGCTCTGGCTGGGGTGGGAGTGAGGGAAGGCCTCTTCAAGGGGGACATCTGAGCTGAAACCCAAACTATAAGAAGGAGCTGGCATAGAGAGATCTTGGGTTAGAGTCCAGCTAGAGGGAACAGCCAATGCAAAAATGCTAGACAGACGCTTATAGCTGGAGCAGAGTGAACATCAGAACTAGAAATGAGGCAGGGGGAGTGGGGAGGGGGCTCCTGGCAACTTTGCAAACCCTGGTCAGGAATGGGAAGCCACTGGAGGATTTTAAACCAGGGGACAACACAATCCAGTTCATCTTCAAAAGCTCATCCTGGCTATTACATAGGAAGCAGCAGTTACAAATATGTGTCCATTTGCAGGTTGGGGAGGGAACCAACATCCTGGCTCAGCTTTTCTACCTGGTAGCATGTTCCCAATTCACAGGCATCTTAAGATTCAACCTGTTCGTAACCAGCTCTGACTGGCAACTCACTGGCCCTGCTCTTCAGATTATCTGGAAATTCTTTTTTTTTTTTTAATTTTTTTCAATGTTTATTTTTATTTTGAGAGACAGAAACAGAGTGTGAGTGGGGGAGGGGCAGAGAGAGAGGGAGACACAGAATCTGAAGCAGGGTCCAGGCTCTGAACTGTCAGCACAGAGCCTGATGCGGGGCTTGAACTCACGGACAGTGAGATCATGACCGAGCTGAAGTTGAATGCTTAATCGACTGAGTCACCCAGGCACCCCAATCTGGAAATTATTTCTAAAATTAAAATTGAAAAACATAGTTACTGTTAAATTTTAAACATATCTGTGTTTCAGTCATCACTTTAAGAAAGTATGGGGCGCCTGGGTGGCTCAGTCGGTTGGGCGTCCGACTTCAGCTCAGGTCACGATCTCGCGGTCCGTGAGTTCGAGCCCCGCGTCGGGCTCTGGGCTGATGGCTCGGAGCCTGGAGCCTGCTTCCGATTCTGTGTCCCCCTCTCTCTCTGCCCCTCCCCCATTCATGCTCTGTCTCTCTCTGTCTCAAAAACAAACATTAAAAAAAAAATACTTAAAATAAAATAAAAAAAAAAAAGAAAGTAGATCAGGGGGCACCTGGAGGCTCAGTCAGTTAAGCGTCCAACTTCAGCTCAGGTCATGATGTCACAGTTTGTGGGTTCAAACCCGCATCAGGCTCTGTGCTGACAGCTTGGAGCCTGGAGCCTGCTTCAGATTCTGTTTCTCCCTCTCTCTCTGTCCCTCCCCCACTTGTGCTCTGTCTCTCTCTCAAAAATAAATAAACATTAAAAAAATTCTTTTTAAAAAGAAAGTAGATCAGAATGACTTTATTTCTTTGCTTTTTCATTTAAGAGAGAGAGAGAGAGATAAAGAGGAGTGGGGGAGAGAAGGAAGAAAGAGAGAAAGAGGGAGGGGGAGAGGGAGAGAGAGAGAGAGAGAGAGAGAGAGAGAGAGAGGGAGAATTCCAAGCAGGCTCCACACTCAGCATGGAGCCCGATGCAGGGCTTGATCCCACAACCCTGGGATCATGACCTGAGCCAAAATCAAGAGTCTGAGACTCAACTGACTGAGCCACCCAGGTGCCCCCAGAATGACTTTTAAAAAATTTTTATTTTTTTTAATGTTTATTTATTTCTGAGACAGAGAGAGAGCATGAGTGGGGGAGCGGCAGAGAGAGAGGGAGACACAGGATCCAAAGCAGGCTCGAGGCTCTGAGCTGTCAGCACAGAGCCCGACGCGGGGCTCGAACTCACAGACCGTAAGGCTGTGACCTGAGCTGAAATCGGTTGCTCAACTGACTGAGCCATCCAGGCGCCCCTTTTAAAAAATTATCTTTAAAATGTGCCCTGCTTACTTCCAAAAAGCATTCAAGGCCATTGTCAAAAAGCCTGTCAGCAACAGGACAACTTCAAGTTCTCCCCAGGAAAACGTTTACAATATATTGTAATATCTGTTATGGCATCAGTTTGGGGTAAAAATGCTAATGTTGAAGGGTTTTAAAAGCCCAATTTGTTCTAAGGACTGTGTTCAGCTGCATGTACAGTTTTATCATGGGCTGATTCGCTCACTTTAATCCACTTTTATATTTTTCCTCTTCTATCCTCTCCCTGGCCCTCTAGAGAGCCACCCTTTGCCTGGTTTTGCTGCTCACTGGCTCCCCCATCAGAGACTGAGCGGAAAGGAAAGATTGGAAAGCCTGATGCCTCTGGTTCAGCAGTTTCAGTTCTACGTGTGGGTAATTCTTTGTGGTATGGTGTTTATGTGTGTGCATGGGGGCGGGCAGTCCTGGGTTAAAGTGCTATGTGAATTTTAATTATTTACCAATTCTTCTCCATTGTAGACACACACATCCCTCACCTTGTCTCTCTCTCTCCCTCTCTGAAATCTTGTAACTGGACAGAGTCTAATTTCTCTCTTCCCATAGCATTTTTACTTCTGTTCTAATTCCATCGCTTAAGCTTTTGCAAAATGATATACAACACTGTCACACATCTCACAGGTAAATTCAAGATAAAAAGCAAAAGGCAGAAGAAAAACAGAAATTTTTCATTCTTCCTTCTGGGTGGGTTTTAGCAGACGTTTTATGATTATCTGACTAAAGCTGATTGTCAGCTACAAGAGTTTTTTGATTATGGTTTTTAAAAAATTTAGAGAAACGCTTCATTTTTAAATACCTTATAAGCACCAAAACTATCATTTCTGTTACTTTTCCCATAATTGTCACCACGTTCACTACCTCCAAGACTATGTATGGCTATCCTCACTAGTAGTAGCAAAATAGAGATTTGCGGCAGATTATGAAAAGCAGGATCTGACAGAAATGCTGACGCATTTTGAAGGGTTTTGGTGGGGATGTAGAGCAGAATTGTTTTAGTTCTTTGATTGGTTTGGCTTTTGATGTTTGCTTCAAACTACTATGTGGTCCCAAATTATAAATTGCATATGTAATTTAATGTATAAAACAAGAATGTTCACTGCTTAAAAATTTTTTAGTTGAGCAACTGACCTTTCAAAGGAAAACCTCAAAGGAAAAAATTTTAAGTAAATTGCCTAACTCTAATCGAACTTTCCAGGTATTCTTTAAAAAAGTTCTTTGTGATTAGGTAAAAGCTATTCAGTCATGTTCATGGGCAAAAGAGACAAAAACCACATGCTGAATTGAAATAGAAAACTTTTAGCTTAAGGAAAAATGCCAGGGATGTGGCATCCCCCACCATTTCTTTTTCTTTTGGGTAAAGCCTGGTTACTCTCTCCCAGCTCAGTCAAAAAATGCCATCAGCAATCAAACTTCTAGCTTGTTAAAAACGTATTCTCCAAACAGTTGATGAAGAATGGAACCTGCCTTACTTGGCCTCTACTTATCAATCCACTATCTTACATTAGAATGCGACATTTTCAGGACAAACTCAGACGCTGTCCGAGCACATTAGATTCTGTTCAGCAATAACAGGGGTTAAAAGAATGCTTCCCCTTTGTCCAGGGCCCCCACACTCACAGGGTGTCCCTGGAAAGGGGTGCTAACATTGCCCATAAGGGCCCAGTGGGAGCAGCCTGGACGGCAGGCAGTCCCTCCCTGGAGGACTCCCGTCCCGGGTCGATCGCAGCACCAAGAATGTGACTCCAACTCCCCAGGCGGCTCGTCCCCGGCACCGGTCCCTTGGGAGATGGAGCCCGCGGCTCCCAGGACTACTGACAGAGCAGGGGTCCAACCACGCAGCGCTGTCTAGGGGAAAGTTTTCAGAGCGTTCCCGACCAGATCTGCGACCAACGTTCCCGGGGGCTGAAAACTTGGCGACCTGCAGCGGGCCGGGCCAAGCTCCATTCCCTCCTCTGCAGTATAGGGGAACCCCTCGGCGCCCACCCCCTAGCTGGCTCCACCCGGACACGCGCCCACGACCCGACCTTGGCGCTCTATCAGTGAGTTGGTGTCGACCCCCGCGCTCCACGCCCTGGCACCGCCGGGGCGTGCGGAGGTGTTTGCAAACTTGCCCAGCAGGCGGGCGCGTCCCCGTCGGCGCGCCCCCTTCACCGAGCTCCGGCCGCGAGCCCCCGGCCCCCCGCGCCTGGCTCTGGGCCCCGCGCACTCACCTCTGCTCCAGAGCGCGGGGAGGAAGAACCACGGCAGCAGCGGTAGCACGGCCCACCCCATCCCGGGGCAGCGCGTCTGGAAATTCTCTCCCGATCCACGGACAGACGGACGTCCCAAACCTGCCCAGTCCCCGGTCGAGCACGCCAGCTAAGCAGCCAGCCCAGTCCCGGCGGCGGGGCAGCTAGCGCCGAAGTGGCGGGGCCGCGCCGCGGGCAGGAGGCGCCTAGTGCTGGAAGGGGCGGGCCGGGGGCCGAGTCCGAGCGGACCCGGGCCAGTTAGGGTGGGGAGGGGGCGGGAAGGAGGGCAGAGAGGCGGGCCGCCGAGGGGAAGGAAGGGGACCGAGCTGGACAGCACGGGTGCGGAGGGGCGGGCCATGGGCCGAGCTGGGCGGCCAGGGATGGGGGACGGGGGTGGAGAGAAAGGGAGGGGACTGCAAGAAAGGGAGGGAATTAGAAACCAGTAGAGGGGAGGGGCGGCTGGAGGTGTGGAGGAGAGAGCAGCCCTGGCCTCTGGGCTGGCCAGGAGTTCAACACGTGTGGGTGGGAGGGAGACTGAGACAGGGAAAAAGTTGGAGACGCGTGGAGGGCTCCCGAGGCAGACCCAAAAGGAGGGTCCGCGGCGATTCCGCAATCCAGACGTGCAAGACACAGAAAACCCTGGCAGCAACGCTCCCAGAGGCCAAGGCCATCGTGGCACCGCTCCCTACTGAGCGCTCCCTGGGTACCTGGCCAAAGGTGTGAGACCAGCCTTGGTGGCGGGGAGCGCACTGCCTCCAGGGGAGCGGTTCCTGGTGATGACAGGAATTGTTTGCTGCGCCCGCCCGCGACAAGTCTGAGAGAGGCAAAGCTCAGGGAGGGAGCTCCGTAGCTCTGAAGTGTGGAGGGGCCCAGAGGTAAGCAGCAGAGAAAGTTAATCATAAAAGAAATCAAAGCCACTTTTACTAATAATTACAACAGTAACTTACATAACTTCTTAAAGGAAACATTTTTGGGGTTAATTTATTTTAATGTGATCCTTTTTGACCACATGAGTCAGATCATTGTCGTTTCTCTGCCCAGAACTCTCAAAACTCTCCAATGTTTCCTGCTTTCTTGCTGCAAAAGGCCAAAGGCCTACAAGGTCCTATGGGACCTGGTCCCCTATCCTCTCTGACCTCATCTCCTTACTCTGCTTCCATTTATGCTGGTTTCCCGTCAAATAGTCCCTGACCCTGAGGCTGGCTGGCCTCTTTGGGTAGATTTGGCTGTACAGAGAGAACCGACCCAAATGGAATGGATTTAGACAGGTTATGACTTACACTGACAGCAAAAGCAAGATCAGCACCATGCCAGCTCCTTGCAGCCCCAGCCCCGTGGGAGGACACCAAGCCAGAGGGAACAGCGGGTCACTCGCTGAGCAGCCAACTCTAAACTACTCCCATACTCCCAAGGCAGTTTTACAGACTGATACTGAGCCTGCAGTTGTATCCTTCAGGGGAGGAGGCGGCATGGAGGCAAGGAGATGGAAAGTTCTGGGTTCAACTACAACTATGGAGGAGGAAGAAAAACACGTTCCTGCAGTCTCCTGCAAGAAAGGGATATGAAGCTGCCTTCAAACAGCTGCTCATCAGGCTTACCTCCTCGTGCTCCAGGAGGAACCGTACACAGTCTGTCTAGACCTGGGTAAGACGACAGTCAAGTCCTGCCTACATGCCTATGCGGAGATGTGCAAGGTGGCAGGACACCTCAGTGGGGCCGTTCTACAATTTTCTTGCTATGGCTCACGTATCCTAGACACTCTGCCACCCTGGGGTATTGTACCGACTGTTCCCACTGTGCACAATGTTCTTACCCCAGACTCACACCCTCTTGGTTAACTCTACTCCTTCAAGTTTGCTCAAATCTCTTTCTCTACCTTGCATGAAACTGTTCCAGTTATCCATTTCTGTGTGACATATGACATATGGGGATAAAACAAAAGCCACTGTATTAGAGTCATGGAATCTGTGGGTCAGAGATTTGGACCAGTGCAAGGGAGATAGTTTGTCTCTGCTCTCCCATTTCTGCTGGGATCTTAGGCTCAAATGGCTGGGGATTAGAATCATCTAGAACAGGGGTCAGCAAACAACAGTCTCCCGGCCCATCACCTGTTTTTGCAAGTAAATGTTACTGGAATACAGTCATTTGTGTGTATGTTATCTATGGCTGTTTTGGTGCTGTAACAGCACAGCTGAGGAGCTGTGACAGAGATCATATGGCCCTTTGAGAAAAAAGTTGGCCAACCCCTGATCTAAAGGCTTGTGCCCTCACATAGCTGGCACTTGCCCTGGGATGACCTGAAGACTAGGGCCGCAGACCAGAGCACTTAATGAGGCTTCTCCATGGTGGCTTCAGTGCTTTTGGAAGTCTTGCATGGTGACCTGGGCTGGCAAAAGCAGGCATTCATTCTAGTGAACGAGGGAGAAGCTGTCTGGCCTTTTGTAACCTAGCTTCGGAGGTCACCTAGCTCCACTTCACCAGACTCTCTCCGTGGAAGCAGTCACAACCCCACTGTCCCAGGGAAGAACCAGAGACACCCCCCCCCCCCACAACTCCTGATAATGGAAGTGTCAAAGAATTTGCAGCTATGTTTTTTAACTTCCACAAATAGGAAAACTTGGTGAAAATGTGGGATATCAGTTCTATCGTATTAGTTTCATACATGCCATGCCCCTAAATGACATTGTCATGTAACGTGTTCCTCACAGGATCAAGATATGTGAAGGGAAATGTGAGCCAAAAAGAAAAAAATCAGACTCCCATATTAAACAACTATTTCCATGTTTATAGGACCTCTGCCTATACACATTTGTGCAACTTCAACAGGGCAACACCATCCTGGAACCCATACTTGAATGCCCACAACGTATTGTGCATTTCCTAAGACTTGGTGTGTTACAGGGAGGAACCCTATTGTTTATTCCCTAAGAAAAAGAAGGAGTATCAAGGGCCTGCAGTAGCATCCATTCAGGGGTTGGGGAAGACTACCCCCAATGACTTGAGTGTAGAAGGGCTGCGCCCCAAATGTAGTGGCATTGTGATCCCAGTCGGTAAATTGATCATGTTCAACATAACAATGAGAAGGTTTAAGACTTCCAGTTGAACTCCCCACATGAACTGTGTAGAGACTCAGTTCTCAACCAGCCCATTGGAAAGCCGTCTTATTTCTCTTTGTCCTTCTGCTATCCCCCCTCTTACCCTTTCAGCCTTGTCCCCAGACGTGGCTTGTAATTTACTCCCCCCTCCCCCCTCCAGTCTAGCATGTGGCCCCCTCATTCAGGGCAGGCCTCCCCCTGTCCACTTTAACGTAGTGCAGACCACCCGATAAAGTATTTACACAGCTGGCTTGGCCTCAGCATGCTCTGAATGAGGGTGTGCTGGGAAATGGCCCCATCCCTCTTTCAGTGCCAGAGAGCCATTCATTCATTCACTATTCCACAGAAATCAGCTGAGCTCATGCTCCATTCCAAGTGTAATACCAATACCTGGGACATATGCACAGCACCTCCATGAGGGAGCCATCCCATGGCCCCTCGTGCTTGTTACAGCCTGGACTCACCCACCCGGCAGCCATTCCATGCTCTTCCAGTCCCAGCACCCTGGTTTTCCTTTGCAGAACCATGGCTCCCACACTCACGTCCCCTCGTGCCCCTGAGCCCGGAGGTGGGGTTCTTCTTGCTGCCCTAAGACCATTTCCTGTCCCTCCCCTCTAAAGTCTGTAGCTTGAATGTTATGTTACCAGCCCTGTTTGCGGCAGGTATCTACAGACCCCTAGGGCGCGCTCTCTCTCTCTCTCTCTCTCTCTCTCTCTCTCTCTCATATTCCTTGAAGATTTTATTGTATTTTATTTTTAATGTTTATTTTTGAGAAAGAGAGAGAGAGAATGCAGAGGAGGGGCAGTGAGAGAGGGAGACAGAGGATCCAAAGGAGGCTCTGCGTTGTCAGTACAGAGCCGGATGCAGGGCTTGAATTTTCATCAACCTCGAGACCATCATGACCTGAGCCGGTCAAACACTTAACCAGCTGAGCCACCGAGGGGCCCCTCCTTGAAGATTTTAGTACTTGCTCCACAGTCACTCCTTCACACTATCCCTGTCATAATTCTTGGTGCTTTCAGTACCACATAATGACATTCCAACACTAGTATTCTAAGCCCCTTGATCTCTTGTCCTCCATTCAGTGTGCTGAGCAACATGTTGTAAATAGAAATGCCAAGCTCTTGAAATTTGCAGGGGGACTGGGATGGTGCCAATAAGACAGGCAACTCAGGGGTGCCTGGGTGGCTCAGCTGGTTAAGCATCTGACTTCCGCTCAGGACATGATCTCACGGTTCGTGAGTTTGAGCCCTACGTAGGGCTCTGTGCTGACAGCGCGGAGCCTGGAGCCTGCTTCAGATTCTGTGTCTCCCTCTCTTTCTGCCCCTCCCCTGCTCACACTCTGTCTCTCTCTCAAAAATAAAGTTAAAAAAAAAAAAAAGGCAACTCAGAATACTCCAAATCTTAAGGAAAACACAACATCTTGTAGTTTTTTGGGCAACATAGATGGTGCATGGAAGGGTCTCCATTCAGTGAGCTCAACAGGTGTATACCTCTCAGGTGACTATGTTGTAGGGAAGGTAATTCACTAGGAATACTGACTCTAACACAAGCCTACCGCTGCACTTGTATAACTGCTAAGTAGCAGGTACACAGAAATCCATTGCTAAAGAAAACTCACCAGATCAAAATCCTAAAGTTTGTTACAAAAAGAGAATACGATATAGGAACAACAATAAAGTAAGAATATGCATCACAGTTAAAGGTTGTTTCATGGTAAAGGGTCCAGAGAGGCCAGGTACGGGGTCCTTCGTCCTCCCTCCGCAAAGCATGTGGCCAGATACACTTTCTCTCTTGGGTCAGGAACCACTTGGGACACCTTGGAGACAGGGAGCACAAAATAGTGGCTCAGCTGGGGATTTTTAAATTTTGCTGGTCACCTAGGCATATTGGTGAGGCATAATCAGCCTCCATAGCAGGGCCCTCTGGGGTCTTGCTGAGACCAGGTGCAAATTATCCCCCTCACTGTTTTCAATAAGCAATGCTGACAAGTTGGTACAAATCTCCTTAAACCTCCACAAACCCATGATTACAAAGGAACATTATTAATCGGCATGCTTCATGCCCTGACCAGGAGTCAGTGCCATGCAGGAACTTTAACAAAATAGCTCAGGCTAATTCCAGACCCTCACAGCACAATAGCTTTTGTAGTTGTTGCAAAATGAAATGGTACATAAAAGTTTACATTCAGCATAGTGATTATCATCGTGAAATAAAGGCATTTCTTTTTGTGGTTTTTGGGGACTCTTTTGCAAGAAAATCCATTTGCCAGGCCCCAAAAACTTACTGGAAGCAAAACTGTCTAGCTCAAAAAAGGGATCGTATTGTTTAAAGATGCCCCTCAGTGTACTGAACATTGTATAAAATGATTGTTGGGCTTTTGTAGTTGGTTGGGGGAAGTGATGTTGTGCATGTTAGGAGAACCCATTGGGTGTCCTGGAAAGAGTAGAAGTGCAAGTATTTAAGTGTTACAGTTTGTTATAAAAATGGGATGGTGTATGTTTTCGCCGCGGTGGAAAGAAATGGAAGTAGTATTATCTGGTATTTGTTATTTGTTATGGGACTGAGAGAATTCTGGCACGACACTTCATTCAGCCAGCAAGCTGAACTATGTAACAGAATGCCAAGTGCCCAGTTCTTGAATTTGCTGGGGTATGATAACGGAGCATACAAAATGCCTCATTCC
>NW_026057579.1:3852491-3889960 GCF_023721935.1 Panthera uncia
GCAAATTCAGACTGTGTGTTTAAAAGGCTCAAATCACCAAGGTCAACAACATTTGGGAAGCTCAAGTATTGGAGCATGTAAGTGACTGGCATTTCAAAGGGTGAATGACAAACTGGACGGACCGGTGTCTAGCCCTTGACGCTTTTGGAAACCTGAGATGACATTGATAAGATATTCTTTCACCATGCTGAACAACATTGGGGATGTGCAAATATCCAGACACTAGAGTTCACCGAGGCATTGAAAACTGTTCTGGAAGTACAAGTGTCTGACACTTGAAGATTAGAAGAAATTGAGATGGTGGATGTAGGGGTTTGTTCAGCATGCTTCAGAACATATTGTAAGCATAGAGATCTAGATTTTGTAGTTCAATGAGAAACTGAACTGATGCTGGTAAGCAACTCCATTTAGCTCCTTCAACAAAATACTAGTAGTCTAAGAGTTTTGCCTTTGTAGTTGCAGGGTAATTGAGATAGTGCATGTAAAAGACTCCATTTTGCTTGCCAAAACCATTCTGGAAATAAGAAGTTTCTAGTTCTTGCAGTTTGTTGGCGGGATGGGCGATGGTAAGTAGATGAGATTCCATTTGCTGAACAATGTACTGAAATCACAGGGGGCTCGTTCTGGTAGTTCCTTGGGAACGGATGACTGGTGGATCTGCAAGGTAGCAGACAACAGAAATCTGATTGATAATAGTTTTTGGTTGCCTGTTTGGACACTTGTACTTCTGTTACCTCCTTGCATTCTCTGTGCTCTTTGAGGGGTTTGGTTGGCACTGGGAGTGCAAAAATGGTGTATGTGTGCATGTGTGAGCGCATGTGTGTGTATGTGTGCTGGAGCTTCTGGGTTGGTGTTTTTGAGTTCCATGTTTCCTTTTGACCCTTGGCTGAAGTTGTTAAATCTAAGCTGGTAGTTCTTTTTGTAGGAATGAAAACTGAAAAAGGGACACAAGAGAGAAAATAAGTCTTTTCTTCCCAAAAGCGAAGTGTGCTAATCTTTTACAATGTCTTGTTTGTCAATGACTCTTTCCTCTTTCTGCATCTCTCTGTCTCCTAACTTGAGGGGAAAGCTCCATGTACAACAATAAAGTGTTATTAAGTCTTAAAAGCTGTGCCCCTAACCTCAGCCACAATTTACCTAGACAAATGCTACAGCTAAGTGCACATAGCAAAATAGCTGGAGTTAATCCAGCTATTAGCTCCTTTTGAGAGTCCCCGCTTGCCTGAGAGTAATTGGTCTTCCGGAAGAAACATCAAAAGAACCACAGTTGAGAACTGTACCATAGATACAGAATGGACTGGCATTGTCAACATAGACTGCTGTCAATCTGCACTAAAGGACTGGGGTAGGGTTTGCAGACTCTTTAGTCCAGAAGGAGGCAAATGCATAAGCGCACTGCTTAACCCAGGAGCCACAAAACCTACTTTAGATCTAATTCTAGGTAATATCCTTCTTTTAATAAGCATATTAAAAAGCTTTTTCTTTATCGCTAGCCATCAATCTTATTGCCATATTTGTTCAAACTGGAATAAGACATCCTTTAAATAGGATCTTATTCCAACTGACCCCTTGGAATTCAGAATAAGCAATCCCATAAAAGAGTGTAACATAGATCATAAGCTAACAAGTAAAAAAAAACACCCAGTAAGGATTATGTTATGATTAATGATATATATCGATTAGTGTTATCTACAAAACCACTCAGAATAGTGGTAGTATTGGTGAAATATTATATAAAGTATCTTTACCCAGTTCTTTTCTTTCATAGCCATATACATATATATTTTTCGCATTGTTTCAATATGAATCTGTCTTCCTTTTCACCAGGTTACAATTGGATAAATCAATTAGTAACCATGATCATGATGAAGATCTCACTTAAGTGTGATAAGAGCTTTATCAAGGAACAAAGCTGTAGGTTTCTTTTTTTTTTTTTTTTTTTTTTTTAGTTTTCAGAATTCTTTGTATATTCTGGATAAAAGCCATTGGTCACAAACTCAACACCCAAAAAACAAATAATCCAGTGAAGAAATGGGCAAAAGACATGAATAGACACTTCTCCAAAGAAGACATCCAGATGGCCAACTGACACATGAAAAAATGCTCAGCATCACTCATCATCCGGGAAATACAAATCAAAACCACAATGAGATACCACCTGACACCTGTCAGAATGGCTAACATTAACAACTCAGGCAACAACAGATGCTGGTGAGGTTGCGGAGAAAGAGGAACACTTTTGCACTGCTGGTGGGAATGCAAACTGGTGCAGCCACTCTGGAAAACAGTATGGAGGTTCCTCAAAAAACTAAAAATAGAACTACCTTACTACCCAGGAATTGCACTACTAGGCATTTATCCAAGAGATATAGGTGTGCTGTTTTGAAGGGACACATGCACCCCCATGTTTATAGCAGCACTATCAACAATAGCCAAAGTATGGAAAGAGCCCAAATGTCCATTGATGGATGAATGGATAAAGAAGATGTGGTATATATATACATATGTATATTATATACTATATATATAATTATATATTATATACTTATATATATATGCTGGTATATTGTATACACACACACACGCACGCACACAATGGAGTATTACTCAGCAATCAAAAAGAATGAAATCTTGCCATTTGCAACAACGTGGATGGAACTGGAGAGTATTATGCTAAGTGAAATTAGTCAGAGAAAGACAAATATCATATGACTTCACTCATATGAGGACTTTAAGACACAGAACAGATGAACACAAGGGAAGGGAAACAAAAATAATACAAAAAACAGGGAGGGGAGCAAAACATAAGAGACTCTTAAATATGGAGAACAAACAGAGGGTTACTGGAGGGGTTGTGGGACAGGGGATGGGCTACATGGGGAAGGGCATTAAGGAATCTACTCCTGAAATCATTGTTTCACTATATGCTAACTAATTTGGATGTCAATTAAAAAGAAAAAAAAGAAAAAAAAAGAAAAAAAAGTCATTGGTCAGTAATGTGGTTTGCAATATATATATTTTTTCCAGTCTACAGCTTGGCTTTTCTTTTTCTTGACAATGTCCTTAGCAGAGCAAAAAATGTTAGTTTTGATGAGATTCAATTCATTATTGTTTTTTTTTTTTCTTTTTTGGATTGTGGTTTTGGTGTCTTATCTAAGAACTTTAAAAAACAGCTTTATTCAGATATAATTCACATAGCCCAAGATTCACCCTTTTAAAGTATATAAGGGAGCCATTTTTCTATATTCATAGACTTGTGCAACCAGCACCATTATTTTAGAGCATTTCATTGCCTCAAAAAGAAACCACATACCTATTAGCTGTCATTTTCTGTTCCCCCATCCCACCCTCTACCCCAACCTCCAACCCCCCGGCAATCACTAATTTACTTCTGTCTCTATAGATTTGCCTATTCTGGGCGTTTCATATAAATGGAATTATAAAATATGTGGCCTTTTGTGACTGCATTCTTTCATTAGGCATAATATTTTCAAGGTTCATTCATGTTGTAGCACATATCAATACTTAATTCCCTTTTATAGCTGAATAATATTCCATTGTATGCATTTATCACATTCTGTTTACCCAGTCATCAGTTGAAGGGCATTATGGGTTACTTTCACTTCTTGGCTATTATGCGTAATGCTGCTACGGATGGTCATATAGAAGTGTTTGTGTAAACATACACTTTCAGTTCTCTTAGGTATATACCTAGAAGAACAATTGCTGGGTCATATGGTAGCTCTAGGTTTAAATTTTTTGAGAATCTGTCCAACTGTTTTACCAAGTGGCTGCACCATTTTGCACTCCCACCAGCAATGTGGGAGGGTTCCAATATTTCCACATTTTCATCAACATTTGTTACTGTACAACTTTTGGATTATGGCCATCCTAGTGGGTGTGAAGTGGTATCTCACTGTGGTTTTGATTTGCATTTCCCTGATAACTAATGATACTGATCATTTTTTCACATCTTTTTTTTTTTTTTTTTTTTTTTGCCCATTTGTTTATCTTCTTTGGAGAAATGTCTATTCAAATCCTTTGCCCAGTTTTAAATTGGGTCGTCTTTTTGTGTTGAGTTGTAAGAGTTCATTATATATCCTAGATAATAAATACAGATATATGACTTCAAATATTTCCTCCTATTTTATGGCTTGTCTTTGCACTTTCTTTTTTAATTAAAAAAATTTTTTTTAACGTTTATTTATTTTTGAGAGACTGAGAGAGACAGAGTGTGAGCAGGGGAGGGGCAGACAAAGAGGGAGACACAGAGTCCGAAGCAGGCTCTGGCTCTGAGTTGTCAGCACAGACCCTGATGTGGGGCCCAAACCCACAAACGGGGCCCGAACCCTTGAATCATGAGATCATGACCTGAGCTGAAGTCCAATGCTTAACCGACTGAGCCACCCAGGCGCCTCTGCACTTTCTTGATAGTGTCATTTGAAACACAAAATCATAAAATTTTTATGAAGGCAAATTTTTCTTCTTTTTTTTTTTTTTTTTTTGATTCCTTAAGCTTTTGGTGCCATACCTAAGAAATCATTGTCAAATCCAGGGTCACAAGAATGCACACCTACATTGCTTTCTTCTAAATGTTTTATCATTTTACTCTTACATTTATATCTTTGATCCATTTTGAGTAACTAGTATGAGGTATGGATCAAGTTCCTCCCTTTCTTCCTCTTTTTTTTTCTTTCTCCTTCCCTCCCTCCCCACCTCCCTCTTTCTTTTCTTTCTTTCTTTCTTTCTTTTCTTTCTTTCTTTCTTTGCATATGGATATCCAATTCTTCCAGCACTAATTGTCAACAAGACTATCTTTCCTCTGCTGAATTATTTTGCAACTTTGAAAAAAAAAATCAATTGGCCCCACTCTTTAAATGAGGGCTGCACATATTGTCTTCCTTCCAAAGAGTACAATATGGAAAGGGGGAACAGTAATTTCAGGTATATAAAGTAGATGAGTTACAAACACTACCTTAGCCAGGTGACACAGCTAATGGTAAGTCATGTGGTTGGTATACACATGATGGGATGAAACGGCACTTTATCTCTATAAGCTTCCTCCCCCAAATCCATATCCCCAGTCTAATCAGGAGAAAAACATCAGAGAAATTCCAGGTAAAGAATATGCTACAAAATACCTGACCAGCATTCCTCAAAACTATCAAGGTTTTTAAAAACAACAAAAGAAGCTTACGGAAACACAGCGTATCCTGAATTGGATTCTTTAACAGAAAAAGGACTTCAGGTAAAAACTACTGAAATTTGAATAAGGCATGGTTTTATATTAATAAGGTACTGATATTGCTTCATCAATTTTACTAAATGTACCCACCTTACATTTTATAAATGTAAAATATTAATAGAGAAAACTGTGTGGGAACTATGGGAACTCTCTGAACTAGCTTTGCAATTTTTCTGTTAAACTGTTCGAAAAAATAAAGTTGATTTAAAAATATCAATTGCCTCTATTTGTATGTATCTGTTTCTCAACTCTACACGCCCCATGGATCCGGGTGTTTATCCTTTCTCCTATAACCCACTCTCTCTTTTTTTTTTTTCCAGCTTTATTGAGAGTCAGAGTTGACAACTACAAACGTAATATATTTGAAGTGTACAACATGATGATCTGATGTATGTATACATTGTGAAAGGATTCTTCCATCAAGTTAATTAACACATCTATCAACTCAATGATTTTCCTTTCCTTTTTTTTTTTTTTTAAGTGTTCTTACCACCACTGTCCCTTTGACCAATGTAAGTCATATGGTCAAGGCCACAGTCAGAGTAGAAAAGGGCTACAAAAATGGATCCTCAGCCCAACCTTCTCACTCTGTCATCTCTATGTTCATACCCACATCTAGGGGTATCTGATGCCACCAATTCCTGAGACTTTTGAGGTTTTATGATAAAATCTGGCTTAATTCTTACCTCTCCCCCATTGTTAATATTTAGTTTTCTTAAATGACTTAATCACTCTGCTGCTTTACAGCTTCCAAAATATTGGAGCTATTGTCTTTTCCCATGTATCCAATCCTCCTAAATTTCTGGGTTAAAACAAAAATCCTTTGTTGTATTTAAGTGCCATTTTGGGCACTTATTCAATGTTAATTTTACATAGAAATCCCCTCTTGTTGAATATGTAGGTTGTTTCCATTTCCCCCTGTGATATAAATAGCCTAGTCCATTTCTGTCTGCTCTCCTTTCTGTCTTCCAGAGAAGCATGCATGTTTTCACTCTAACAATGCTCATTGCTCCCACCTTCACCAAAATTTGCTTTTGTTATTCATTCATTCAGTCATTCATTCATCCATTCATTCACTCATTCATTTAAGAAATACATATTTCTCATCCACTATGTACCAGGCTGAATGGTTAGGTGCTGTACCGCTGTCCTAAATAAGATGGAGTTTATATTCTGGAGGGGGGTTAACAGACAAGTAAATACATTTTTAAGAAGAACAGTTTAAAAGTTTGTGAAAAGTTTTATAAAAGGAGTAAACTGGATCACAGAGGAGGACTTGGGGTACCAAGTTTAGATACGGTGGACAGAGAAGTTTTCTTTGAAAAGGGAGCATTTGTTTATTTACTTACTTTGCTTTTTAAAACTATTTATTATGGAAAATATTAAACATTGGCAAGAGAGAGTCCACTTTTAATAATGAACCTTTATGTGCCCATCATTAAGAATCTGCTATTATCAGGCACCAGGGGTGGCTCAGTCTGTTAAGTGTCTGACTTTGGCTCAGGTCATGATCTCACAGTTTGTGAGTTTCAGGCCTGCATTGGGCTTTGTGCTGACAGCTCAGAGCCTGGATCCTGCTCGGGATTCTGTGTCCCCCTCTCTCTGCCCCTTCCATGCTCGTACTCTGTCTCTTCTCTTTCAAAAATTAATAAACATTAAAAAAAAAAAAAAGAATCCACTATTACCAACATTTTGCCAATCTGGTTTCATCTATCTCCTCCCCCCCACTTCTTGTTTGAGTACTTTAAAACAAGTCCCAGACATATTATTTTACCCTTAATCTGCATCTTAAACTGATAGGATTTTTTAAGCTTAATCACCGTTATCACATCTAACAAAGTTAATAATTCAAATCATCTAATACTCAGTACATACTCAAATTTCCCTAGTCGAATCCAAGATGTCATTTAATAGTTGGTTTTTGGGGTCAAAAGATCAACAAGTCTTCGGGGCGCCTGGGTGGCTCAGTCAGTTAAGTGTCTGACTTTGGCTCAGGTCATGATCGCAGGGTTCACCAAGTTCTCTACTGTCAGCACAGAGCCCACTTTGGATCCTCTGTCCCACTCTCTGTCTGCCCCTCCCCCACTCTCTCAAAAATAAATAAATGTTAAAAAAAGAAATAAAATTAATTTTAGAAAAGTTGTCACACTGTATTTTGGTTTGTCTCTTAAGTTTTTTTATCCTAGAACAGTGCATTTCTAATACTTTCAGGAATTCTCTTTATTACCTGGGATTGTTCTATAAAAAGAACTTTCTTTCACCAATCCATTAATTCTTCTGAAACAGATATCACAGAGGAAGGACTGGATACATGCTGGATTCTTTCACTTTATCAAATTTCAGAGAAGTGAGTTGATGGACTAGGCAATCTCCAGTGTCAACCAGGAAGGTTTTGTTTGTTTAGCATCATTACAAATACACACATTTTTACGTCTCTGATGTGTTTTAGTCTGTTATGATCATTATCCAGATTATCCCACTGGGCTAGGGGCATACCTTAGAGTGAGCTTCCTTATTTTTTTGCTGGTATATTGAGGCTTCTTGAATGAGCAGCCTGGGGCTATTCCTCCTTCCACACAGACTCCTGATTTTATTTTCTCTACTCCTAAGCTTCTTGAGGCTTTTGCAAACCAGCCATTCAGTTTGTCATCTCCAAGCCTTTGCTCAAGCTGATGCCTTTGGCTAAAATGCCTTCTCCTGGGGCGCCTGGGTGGCGCAGTCAGTTAAGCCTCTGACTTCGGCTCAGGTCATGATCTCATGGTTTGTGGGTTCTAGCCCTGCATGGGGCTCTGTGCTGACAGCTCAGAGCCTCGAGCCTGCTTCGGATTCTGTGTCTCCCTCTCTCTCTGCCCCTCCCCCACTCATGCTCTGTCTCTTAAAAATAAACATTAAAATTTTTTTTTAAAAAATTAAATAAAATGCTTTTTCCTACTTATGCCCCCCAACTAATTTAGGTATCCTTCAAGACTCAGGGCCAATATCGCTGCCTTTATGTAGTTTCCCTAAATCCCCCTAGACTTGAAACTCCATTCTTTCTTCCAATGCTGTAGTAGGCCCAACAGCACTGACCACCTTCTATTGATAACTGTTTGTAACTCTGCTCCCCACAACCGTGAGTTCACTGATGGCACAGGCCTTCACATAGCCATTTTGTTTTTTGTTTTTTCTAAAACTTTTTAATGTTTATTTCTTTTTGCAAGAGAGACAGAGTGCCAGCAGGGCGGGTCAGAGAGGGAGACACAGAATCCAAAGCAGGCTCCAGGCTCTGAGCTGTCGGCACAGAGCCCGATGTGGGGCTTGAACCCATGAACCGTGTGATCATGACCTGAGCCGAAGTCGGGCGCTTAACTGACTGAGCCACCCAGGTGCTCCCACATAGTCATTTTGTATTTCTCAAGTACATGGAAGCATAATAAAATAATTCCTAAATGAATGAGTCCATCCATTTATTAAACAGATTTGCTGTCTACTGTGTAATAGGTAATGGTGTTTCTGAGATAATTTGTACAGTTCACTGGGTCCTGGAGAAAACAGACACAGAAACAAATAGACCACAATGTTATAAGGGCATGGTAATTTTTTGTCTGTGGGTGTAGCTACATTTTCCAGTTTCTGTTCCTTCTTCCCAGAATGCTCCTCACACCTCATCTCAAATGATGAGATGACGAGTTCTCAAATGAGAACTCAAATGATGAGTTCTCAACCAAAATGTCCTCTCCTCAGAAAGAGTTTTCCTCACTCTGTCAGATAAATGATCTGAAGTAGTCAACAGCCAGTCCCCTCCACAAACACATCTGAAGACACAAACCAACAGAGTAAGTCAAATGTGATGGGATATACGTAATTGTGTGATTCTTACAGACTCTAGTGCCCATTTTGCTGGAATTGTTTGCTCTCTCTCTTGCTGGCTTTGAGGGACCAAGGGGCCCTGTTGGGGAACCCTATCTGGTAAGGCCTCTTGGAGCTGAGGGCATCTCCAACCCACAGCCAGCAAGAGACCAAATCTCTCAATCCTACAACTGTAAGCAATTGAATTCTGCCAACAACCCGAGTGAAATTGGAAGCATATCCTTCCACAGTAGAATCTGGGATGAGACCACAATCTTGGCCAAATCTTGAGTGTGGTTTTGCATGCAATCGTAACCAGAGGAGCTACTTAAGCCACACTCAGATTTCTGACTAGAGAAACTGTGAGATAATAATGTGGATTGCCACTAGGTTTGTAGTAATGTGGTTACTCAGCGAGAAGCGACTATGGTGTAACTATTGTACTATTTTTTTTGTCTTTTTTTTTTTTTTTTTTTTTTTTTGAGAGATAAAGAGAAAGAGAGAGAAAATCTCAAGCAGGCTCCGCACCCAGCATAGAGCCGGGCATAGACCCCAATGTGGGGCTTAATCTGAGATCATGACCTGAGCCAAAATCAAGAGTTGGATGTTTAACTGACTAAGCCACCCAGGTGACCCAGATTCTGTACACAATTTACTGGTATGGAAGAAACTTTGATATTGGAGAGAGTTACACTTTGCCATGCTGGGAGACAGTTCCTCTTATCTTACACAGGGGCACCCTGTCCTTGTTCCTTTGTTAGGAAACATTGAAAGATAGAGATAGTGTCTGTCCCTGGAGCAAAGGGCAGGTTTGTTTATAGTCTTTGAAGACACAGATCATGTCTCTTCTGCCTATTACTAAAGGTTTTCCTAACCTCACCGTGCCTTCCCTCTGCTGCAATCCAATGTGTATGCAGATGTCATCTGGCCTTCTTCATGTCACTTGGTGGAAACTGGGGCTCAGGGCACAGGCACAATAATGCTCATACTCTGCTGCTGCTGTAAGAAATTATCCTTCATCTCTGACCCAGTGGTTTTCTGGCTTCTACCAACATTCATGGAACTGGCAGGCAGATAGAGTAAAACTGCAGGCCCCTCAGAG
Source organism: Panthera uncia (assembly GCF_023721935.1). Classification (NCBI taxonomy): domain Eukaryota; kingdom Metazoa; phylum Chordata; class Mammalia; order Carnivora; family Felidae; genus Panthera; species Panthera uncia. Next base: position 3,862,667 of record NW_026057579.1, read on the forward strand.
TTCTTGAAAAGCTACAGAAGGGGCCCCTGGGTGGCTCAGTTGGTTAAGTGTCTGACTTCGGCTTGGGTCATAATCTCACAGTTCATGGGTCCAAGCTCCACATGGGGCTCTCTGCTGCCAGCAGAGTCTGCTTCAGATCCTCTGTCCCCTTTCTCTGTGCCCCTTCCCCCGCTCTCTCAAAAATAAAATAAACATTAAAAAAAAAAAGACAAAAAAGTTACAGAGAATGATGCAGAACACACATTTGCCTGTGGAAATCGAAAAGCATATATATGTATATGTATGTATATACATACACATATACATACATACATATATATATATATATTTTTTTCCAGAGGTGCAAATGTAAATACTATACAAAATTACCTCTGAACCTATTAAGGAGGCAAGTGAGAATTCAAGCCTTGTAGTTCTTCATTCTCAGCATATGGTGTCATTCCTTCTTTACTAATCTCAACTACTCACCCTCACTTGGTAAATTCTCCATACGTGAGATCAATTAGGCATGAACAATGGCTGAGAATACCTTTATCGTGGAGGGATTTTATTTTATTTTATTTTTTATTTAAAAAAAATTTTTTTAACGTTTATTTATTTTTGAGACAGAGAGAGACAGAGCATGAACGGGGGAGGGTCAGAGAGAGAGGGAGACACAGAATCTGAAACAGGCTCCAGGCTCTGAGCACTCAGCACAGAGCCTGACGCGGGGCTCGAACTCACGGACTGCGAGATCGTGACCTGAGCCGAAGTCAGACACTCAACCGACTGAGCCACCCAGGCGCCCCAATCGTGGAGGGATTTTAGAAAACACTACCTTAATTGTTGCTTGTTACGTTACTGGGGCCGTCATCCCATCCACAGATAGCTTGGTGCTATTTGTATTTTAGGTCCCCATTCAGTACCACACAATAACATATTCACTGTACTATGAGGAAATTTATTACTGTCATCATTTCAAGGTTTGTGGCCTACTAATTTAGCAATTATAAGACCCAGAGGCTTAAAATAGGAAAGTACTGCTGGTTAAAATCAAAATTGGGAAGGAAGGGCTTGATATAAAATGTACTAATCAAACTACCCTGAATTGCCTTTGAAAAAAAAAAAAAAAAGATTGTCTAACCCAATCTTTTACAATTTAGTTTCCACATGCCACCTACTCTCAATTTTTTTAAATGTTTATTTATCTTTAAGAGAGAGAGAGAGTGTGAGTGGAGAAGGGGAAGAGAGAGAGGGAGACACAGAATCTAAAGCAGGCTCTGAGCTGTCAGCACAGAGCCTGATACTGTCAGCAGAGCCTGACATGGGGCTCGAACCCATGAACCACGAGACCATGAGCTGAGCTGAAGTCAGACGCTTAATCAACTGAGCCATCCCAGTGTCCCTACCTACTCTCAACTTAATCTCTAATTACAGTTCTCTAAAATTGTTGTGTTTTTCTTGGGGAACATGGGTTATTTTTTGAAAAGGTTGCATTTAAATTGTGAAATCAAAATATTGTAAACATTCTGTTTGATAGAGAAAAATTTTAGATCAGAAATAAGAACTTTCTCTTTAAGATGGGACATACTACATTGTGAGACTTAAGTTGGACCAGCCAGGCTAGCCATACGTTTGAAATGGAGAAGACATTGTGTTTCATGTGCTGAGGGGTTCATTTCCCTGAATTGTCCCCAAACCCCAGAAGGTAAGTGTTTACTCACATGTGTATAAAGCCTGCCTTTTGTCATTTCAAATTAGGTTGACCAGTAGTCTCGGTTGGCATGGGCTGTCTGGTTTTAAAACTGAGTCTTGTATCCTGGGAAACCCCAGTTCTGGGAAAATTGGGATGATTGGTTACCCTACTTCAAATATAAATCCTAACCCCTATGCTTGGATTATCTTCAAGTTTGTGAACCATGTATTGGAAAATTGAATACATTCAGAAAATATTACGTGATAGCTCATTAATTATACCTCTTGTTATTCACTTAACCATGTAAATGAACTGGTTAACTGTCCCCTGACCTTCTGGGTCCTTCTTCTTCACCTGTATAAAAATCAAGTATGATTTCAGGTGTCTGAGAAGCAGCTTGTTTTTCCTGTGTCTCCTCTGCAATAGTTAAAACACAGAAAACTTGGCTTTAACCAAAGTCCTTCTGTGGTTTCTGAGACTATGAGGTTGTGGAGAACTACAGGGTGAGACAGAGTCAGCTGTGGGCCCAGGGTGGGTCTGGTAGAGAGGCAGATATAGGGCCCTGTGCAGGCCCAGAAAGGAAGGGCAGAGAGGGGGCTGCTGTAAGGGCTCAGAAGAGAGGGAGAACCTGGCATACATTTCATTCTCCGCCAAAATGGGTAGTCTAAAGCCTTATACTTACCAGATAGATATTGGAGACTGTAGTGGGCTGCTTCTGAGAAGGCTCCCAGTGATCCCTGCTTCCTTATGTAATCCTTCCCCAGCCCTGAGTGTGATTCCTTTTAACCCTCAAAGGTGATGTCACTTTTGTGACTAAAGTTGTGATTTCTTGCTAGTAAATGCTATTGCCTTCTTGGCTTGCATGCTTTGATGATATTGGGGAATACCACAGGGATTGTGGGTGGCTTCTAGTTGCCGAGGACAGCCTCTTGCTGACAGTCAGCAAAATGCTGAAGCCATTAGTCCTAGAACTACAAGAAACTGAATTCTGAGTGAGCCTAGAAGCAAAGCTTTCCCCAGTAGAGCCTTGGATGAGACCATACTCCAAGCAATACCTTTATTGCAGCCTTGTTAGACCCCAAGTGGAAGACCCATCTAGGCCTGGACGCCCGACTCATAGAAATTGTGACATAATAAATACATGTTATTTTAACCCATACATTTTGTGGTAATATTATTATGTAGCAATAGCTACTAATGCAGAGACTTGCATTTTTTTGTGTGTCACAAATAGATTAAAAGTGAGAAATGGGGATTTTACTCAATTTTTTTGGCGTGCCAATTATATATGGGGAATTTTGCTAATTACTGGGTAAGTACACCAACAGAAGAGGTCTACTTTATAATACTGGATACATCTGTATCTGTATCCAAAATGCAATCTCAGGAGCCCTACAGATAATCCATGTTCATTTGGAGGACATGACAGAAGTGTGGTGAGTTGGTTGCCTGTAGGAGTCTACACCAGGGCTCTGTGTTCTGAGCCAAGTGGATGCCTCAAACGCCAGAAGAAAATGGGAGGATAATGGAGGTAACAGATGACCATTTTCTAAAACTCCTGGATTTGTGGTTTGGACCCCTATGAGCAGAGGTTAATGGCAGAAGCTAGAAGATTTCCTCTCTTAGGAGACTTTGTCAGACCATGAGTCCAAGCCATGCTGTCATTGACACTGCAGTGCTACAGGGGTGCACCTGAGGAAGGATGGTCTTTGGGAGTACTGGAGGGGAAATGTACACATTGACCTCGGTGTCCTCACAGAGGACATCCGCTGAGGCCACAGAGAAACATCTTGAGAATTTGCGAGCAACAGGGGAACACCCAGGAGGGAGAGCTGAGTGAATGCTTTCAGTGACTTGGTTTACAGATTGGATCATTAGCAGCATGAGAAACTCTTTTATGGATTGTGCTGCTTGTGTTCCCTAAAAGATAGAGCCAGAGGCAAGGGTGATGAGTGCTGATGCTTTCCTCCAAGCTGGAGAGAATGAAGGGAAGGAGCAGGGAAGGCTAAGAAGTCCTGCATGGATGCTGCTTCACAACGGGCTGCCTACACATCAGTAGTCTCCTTGGCAGGTGGCCCACTCAGCCACAGACATGTCTTGACAGGTGATGCAGAGAAACCATTCCTTACAGTCGTTTGAGGGAGAGGAAAAGGGAATTTATTTGTGTGGCTCCTTCCTGCCTCGTTCCTACTGACCAATTTGCCTTGATCAAAATCTGATCCCTGTATCAGGCCAGGGAAGTCTGGGGATATTTTGTTTTCAAGTAAATGACTACAGTGAAAGGCAGATCTCCTCAAACTTCTAAGAGAGTCTCTGTCTGAGTCCATTTGGGCTGCCATAACCAAAATACCATAAACTGCCTGGCTTTACAAACAGCAAACATTTATTTCTCACAGTTCTGGAGTCTGGGATGTCTGAGATCAGGGCACTGGTAGATTGAGTGTCTGGTGACACCTGCTGTCTGTTTCATTGATAGCTGTCTTTTACTGTGACTTCGCTTGGTGGGTGGCAGGAGACAGGGAGTTCTGTGAAGTCTCATAAAAAAGCACACTGGGGTGCCTTTTTTCAGCTCAGGTCATGATCTCATGGTTTGTGAGTTTGAGCCCCGCGTCAGGCTCTGTGCTGACAGCTCAGAGCCTGGAGCCTGCTTTGGATTCTGTGTCTCCCTCTCTCTCTCTCCCTCCCCCACTTGTGCTCTCTTTCTCAAAAATAAATAAACATTAAAAAATTTTTTTTAAAAAAGTACACTAATCCCATTCATGAGGGCTCCATCCTTATGATCTAGGCACCTCCTAAAGGTCTCATTTCCTAATGCCATCACATGGGGCATTAGGTTTGAACGTACGAATTTTGGCAGGACAAACATTCAGTCCTCAGTAGCCGCTTTCCTGTTGGAGTGAAGGCTTCTGAGAAAAGGCATTTGAGCCAAACCCTGAAGGCTAACATTCTAAATAAAAAGACGAGATACCAGACCAGGAAGTGCAAAGTGTGTTTGGGGAAACCCTAGTGTACATAAAGTTTCAGCCAACTTTACATTTCTGGATAAAGAACTTGAACTATTTTTTACGCAATAGGACGCCTATCAATACTTTTAACCTAGAGATATCATGCAATGGGAGATCAGAGCTCAAGAAAGTTTTCTAGTTTCTGTAAGTGTGGTATTGTACAGTTGAATCCACACGGGGGGCGGGGGTATAAAAACTAGGGTTCTTAATCTGGGTCTATGAATCGCATAGAAGTGTCTGTGAAGCTCAGAAATTGCACCCTACGTTTTTGTCGGGGCCTCCATAGCGTTCATCAACTTTTTAAAGGGTCCAGACCCCAAAAAGTTAAAGTGCACTGGCAAAGAGAGAAAATCCGCATGTCCCTCCCTTTCTGCCCCAAGCCTGGAGTACAATACCTCCCATTTGGGGGTCTGGAGATTGGAGTGAAACTGGCCAGAATATTTCCTAATTCAGAGTTAAGAGCAGTTCAAGCTTCTAATGACATAACCTGGAGAAGATCTGGACGCCAGGAGGGGGCCCATCACGGTACAGGTTCCGGCAAAGGTGCCGAGGGTTTCGACACCTTCGCTGCGCTCCCAAGAGAGGTTGAAAAACACAACTCCTTTCTTCCTGCAACTGCGCAGGCGCTAGGACCAAAGTCCCGCCGCGCGCCTCCCGCGACGCCCCACCCCGCCCCGCCCCTGCGCGAGGCAGGACGGGAAAGCAAAGATGGAAGCGTCCATTTGAACATCTCGCCTGAGTGGCTTCCCTGCACGCCTGCTTGTCGTTCGCAGTCGCGTCCGTAGCTGCTGCCCATTCTTCCTCCGGAATAGGGGAGGGAGAGGGAATGAGAAGTGGCAGCGGCCGAGGAGTCACCGTGACCGACCCCACCGCTGCCCTCGGGCCCCCTCGGCCCCCGCGCCTCCGGGGAGCAGCCGGGGCTCGCCGCGCCTGACGCGTCCCGAGTTACACAGGTGCGGGCTCGGGCCCGCAGCGTCCGGTGATTCACCACATGTCTTACGACCTCGCACCCGCCCCGAGGTTGACCTGCATCCGGTGACCGGAGGGCTGGGAGTCCAGGGGCAGGCCCTAGGCGCCCGTTTGCGCCAAGGGGTCCTCGGCCTGCGGGCTGGGCTTTCCGGGGTGCACCTCCCCGCTCCACTCCTCGTTGACTTCCTTCCTGAGCTGGACGCGGTGTCCCATGTGGGCCTCAGCTTCTCTACGGCTCCTTGCTTCTCGGACAGAATTTTCTGAGGCCCAGGGACTTAGCTTTTTGGTTTCACCTAACCCTAAGGAGGCCGAGGAAGCGTTGCCTTTTTGCGGAGACTCTACGCGAGATGCGTTTCCTGTGCATTTGGGTCTCCTCTTAAGGCAGTTTTGTGGTTACCTTTGGCAGGGTAGTTTTTGTTCCTAGTAACCAATGTTCATATCTTGATTTATCTTATTAATGTAACATAGTACTTTTATTTGTAGCTTTCTTTGTTGCTCTAATGAGTAAACGTAAAAATTTGGGGTACTTTAAAAGTATTAAAGATGTTCTAATCGTACAAAAAGATATTGTACTGTTAAATTAATTCTGTAATAATGTAATTTTCTTGAAGATTTGATAGAATAACATTTTGAAATTGCACAACTGAAGTTGGACAAAGTCACAAGGTTAATGCTGGCCATCCTGTTGACTAGGAAATAGGAAGACCAGCTGAGTTTTGTTGTTTTCTTGTAAGTTTTGCAAGGCACGCTATTAGTTATGTCCTAAGTTCAAGTGTTCTCAATTCTGAATTTCAGCAGGAGGAAATAAGTGCCACGATTGTGACATACAGTTATCTAAGGAATGTTGATTCACAGCAAAATAGCTTTGCAACTCTGCTGCATAGAAACTACAGAGGCTTTGAGATAGTGCAGCAATGAAAACTACTGATGCCAAAAAAACCTCAGATGAGAAATCTGTGTCAAATTTAATTGCATTCTTAATTGTGAGTGTTTTTCAGACGCTAAAGGTTATCTGTAGTGGTTTTCAGACGCTGAAGGTTATCTATATGTTTGTTCTGATTTCTGTGTTCAAGGATTGCAGTTTAAATGTGATGCTGCAAAACCTATTTCTAATGTAGGTGTTGTCTCAGAGACAGAACTGGCATCCACCAGATATACCACCTTATAGAATATTGGAATTTTATTAGTTGTCAATTACTGTATGTAGCAGTGTTTTGGAGGTAAAGGAGCGTTTTTCCATCTAGAGCTCATCTACGTCTTTGCAGTAATGAGCTGTACTGTAATAGATTGTGTTAATTAAAAGCTAGCACTCTTAAATTTGCTATAAGCATGACTTTTCCATGGCCACGGTTATTCATGCCTTGGTTCTGGTTTCACCAAAAATTGGAATTGGTTGTAGTTATATGTTTAAGTGAATTGGCATGTCAAAACTGGTGATGACATTTGATTTGATAGTTTGTTAGGTCTTTTGTGGACTGGTCTACTAAAAGCCGTATTTCAACTTCTGATGAGTTAGAGGTAACGTGTTTTTGTTTGTTTCATTCCAATATGCCAGTGATCCTTTAGGTATGCCTTTCATGGAATCTGGAACGCCCTTTGATATTATGATTACACGTACATCTATATAATATGATAGGATTAATGACTCTTGTTTACTTTTATGATCTTTATATTCTGGTTTTGACTCTAGAAGCTGACCAGAATGTGTTTGAATTCATACAGAAATAATGTTGATATTTGGAACCCATGTCGAACTTCTATGAAGAAAGGGCAACAATGATTGCAGCCGGGGATTTGCAGGAATTTGTTCCTTTTGGTCGAGACCACTGCAAGCACCACCCTAATGCTTTGAACCTTCAGCTTCGCCAGCTGCAGCCAGCCTCTGAGTTATGGTCTTCTGATGGTGCTGCTGGCTTGGTGGGATCCCTTCAGGAGGTTACAATCCACGAGAAACAGAAGGTTCCATTAAGTTTCCCATTATATTTTTGAAATTAGAGAGATGTGATCTATTTATAATTTAAGGTTACTCAGATGCAACTGAGGAATGTAATGCTACTTGGGGGGTAGAGATTCAGATTTGGTAATTACAGTAAAAGCTAGAATAATTACATTATTGTATTATGGTGTCATAGCTGTTTAGACATGTATAACTCATGATTTCATAATGGAAGTCAAATTCAGTAGTATGGTTATGGTCTATTTTGTTTTTATTTTTTATAAGGTTTATTTATTTTGGGAGACTGTGCCTGCCAGCGGGGTAGGGGTGGGGGTGGCAGAGGAGAGGGAGAGAAAGAGAGAGAGAAAGAGAATCCCAAGTGGAAATCCTGTGCTGTGCGGAGCCTGATGCTCAATGCAGGGCTCGGACTCACAAACCATGAGATCATGACCTGAGCTGAAATCAAGAGTTGGATGCTCAACCGACTGAGCCACCAGGCTTGATTATGGTCTATTTTGAACCTCTTTCTCTTTGCTTAGTATGTGGAGACCAGATTTCATGTTATTTGATGAGTAGATGGTAGAGTTAGAAATGGTCCCTGCCACAAAAGACCTGGGTGTTTCTTCTTTTTTTTAAATTAAATTAAATTAAATTAAATTAAATTAAATTTAATTAGAGAGAGTGAGCGAGAGAGTGTGCACTTGAGTCGGGGAGAGGGGCAGAGGGAGAGTGGGAGAGAATCTTAAGCAGGCTCCATGTTCAGTGTGGAGCCTGACACGGGGCTAGATCCCATGACCCTGGGATCACAACCTGAGGCGAAATCCAGGGTCGGACGCTCAACTCGCTGAGCCACCCAGGCACCCCAAAACCTGAACATTTCTAGAGGAGGAAACAAATGCCATACAAATAGATAGTGTAGTAATTCTTACATAGGGGAGTGAGATACAAGTGTGTGTCAGAAAATCAGTCTTTCCTGCCTTCCATTTCCTTATCCCTTTGGGATAACAAAATCTCAGGGAGGGAGGCTTATGTAGTTAGAAATCTAAACCTTTCTCGCTCCCATTCATTTTGATGGGTAGGACAAGGGGAAGAAGGTGAGTGTATATGTTGTTGTGAAACTGGGAAATAAGCATTGTGTATAAACTCCACCAGTGATTCCCACGTGTACTTCACTGCTCCCTTGCATCACCCCCGTATATGCTTAATATACCTTTTTGTGTCCCGAGTATGTCGGTTTCATTTTTGGATCTATAGATAAGGTATGAGGTTTGTTGATAAGGTGTAATATTTTTGGCAGAATAATATATTAGTATAAGGCAGTTAATAGAATTTTTGAGTAAATTCTTATTCATAAAATCCTGTAAGATTTACACACCCACCATGTTAATCGGTGGCATCAAACCTTCTAAGAGCTGGGTTTGGATTGTGTCTTACTCCAGAGAGAGAGTAAGAGACTTATATTTGGATGACCGTTTGATTTAATGTCTTGTCCCATACAATTGAGAAAGTGCTTTATTAACCTGTCTTACATGTATTAATTTTTAAGGAAAGCTGGCAGTTAAGGAAAGGTGTCAGCGAAATTGGAGAAGAAGTGGATTATGATGAGGAACTCTACGTGGCTGGAAATATGGTGATCTGGAGCAAAGGAAGTAAAAGCCAGGCATTAGCTGTTTATAAAGCATTTACAGTTGACAGTCCTGTTCAGCAGGTGAGTTGATTTGAATTTTAGCATTTGGTTGATTACTTAACACTTAAATACAACAAACTTTTGTATTAAAATGTAACAGAAATGATGGGGTGCCTGGGTGGCTCAGTCGGTTAAACGTCCAACTTTAGCTTAGGTCATGATCTCACGGTTCGTGAGTTCGAGCCCCGCGTTGGGCTCTGTGCTGACAGCCCAGAGCCTGGAGCCTGCTTCATGTTCTATGTCTCCCTCTCTCTCTGCCCCTCCCCTGCTCATGCTGTCTCTCTCTGTCTCTCAAAAATAAACATTAAAAAAAAATTTTTTTTTAATTTAACAGAAATGATAAAAACATAGCATAACGATCCCAGCAACTGGATGTATATTTTAACATGTAGTGAATATGATAGGAAAATAAAATTTCATTTGTTTTCTATATCATCACCTTTTTTATGCTATCTTTCGTCGGTTTAAGGATAATCTTTAAACATTGTCCTTGATTAATTTGATTTATTGTAAGTAAAAACTTATAAGACATTCAGGGTACAAAAATATTTTAACACATGATAACTATGATTGCAGAATATCTAATAAAAAAGATTGGGCTCATAGTAATACTAAAAGAGTAAGGGAAAGGAAATCCCTAGTTTGCTATCATTGTAGTTGGCTATTAAAACTAATTCTATCCTGAAATTGGTAATTAAAAGGAAAGAATTAGGGGCACCTGGGTGGCGCAGTCAGTTAAGCGTCCGACTTCAGCCAGGTCACGATCTCGCGGTCCGTGAGTTCGAGCCCCGCGTCAGGCTCTGGGCTGATGGCTCGGAGCCTGGAGCCTGTTTCCGATTCTGTGTCTCCCTCTCTCTCTGCCCCTCCCCCGTTCATGCTCTGTCTCTCTCTGTCCCAAAAATAAATAAAAAACGTTGAAAAAAAAATAAAAAAAAAAAAAAGAAAGAATTAAACATTTGCCCTGTCTTTTTGGAAGACATGCAATTCATCTCCAATTAATGAAGGAAAACCCATATTTATAGTAGACCAGTGAATAAATAAGGGAGTGGTAGAATTAGAAAATCCCCATTTTTTTAAAATAAGAATTTATTTAATTTGTTTTTTAATTTATATCCAAGTTAGTTAGCATATAGTGGAACAATGATTTCAGGAGTAGATTCCTTAATGCCTTAAGATGTTTTCTTTTTTTTTTTTTTAAACAATTTTTTTAATGTTTATTTTTGACAGAGAAAGAGAGACAGAGCATGAGTGGGGGAGGGGCAGAGAGAGAGGGAGACACAGAATCTGAAGCAGGCTCCAGGCTCTGAGCTGTCAGCACAGAGACCGACGTGGGGCTCGAACTCACAAACTGTGAGATCATGACCTGGGCCGAAGTCGGATGCTCAACCAACTGAGCCATACAGGCACCCCAACCTTAAGACGATTTCTAGTCCTTACCCTCAAAGATGGTTTTCAGAGGTAGGTAAAGATAGAGAAGGCTTACTTATCAATATGGGAAGGAAATAAATGGAAAAAAAAAACCTGAATATATTCCTGGACAGAATCAAGATTCAAAATGAGTTTGACAGACTTGGATATAGACTAAAACAAATGAAATAAGGCTTAGATATGGTTAGGATTAATAGAAAGGTCGGAAGCTGAATCAGAGATTGTTATAGCTGTAGAGATCCTGTTTTGAATTCAAAGAATTAATTGAATTAATTCAAATTGGAGAAGATGGCCTTTAATAGTTTCTCACATAGAAATTCTCTGAAAAAGTTTTAGTTGACTGCATGTCGCTATGAACTGTGGCCTTTGCTGGACAGACATAAAAGCAGCAAACAAATCCATTGATATTGGCTGGCCTGATCACACTTGGAACATGGGTCTACTCTTTTTTTTCTTTTCTTTTAATTGACATCCCAATTAGTTAGCATATAGTGCAACAATGATTTCGGGAGTAGATTCCTTAATGCCCCTTACCCATTTAGCCCATCCCCCTTCCCACACCTCCTCCAGTAACCCTCTGTTTGTTCTCCATATTTAAGAGTCTCTTCTGTTTTGTCCCCCTCCCTGTTTTTATATTATTTTTGTTTCCCTTCCCTTATGTTCATCTGTTTTGTCTCTTAAAGTCCTCATATGAAGGAAGTCATATGATATTTGTCTTTCTCTGACTAATTTCGTTTAGCATATTACCCTCCAGTTCCATCCACGTAGTTGCAAATCATTCTTTTTGATTGCCAAGTAATACTCCGTTGTATATATATACACGTGTATTTATATATATATATATACACACACGTATATACATATATATACGTGTATATATATATATACGTGTGTGTGTATATATATATATATATATATACACACACCACCTCTTCTTTATCCATTCATCCGAAAATCACCATTTTTTAGCATCCAAGGTAATAACTGATTCAGACAAAGATTGTAAATGGACACTAACACTTTTGGGTAAAAGGATATGACCATGGCACCAAAGTGTTGCCCTCTGGATTGTTTGTAATGTGGAGGGACACTGTATCTCTACTTTGGAGGTATCTGTTATTCTCCACCTCAACCAGATTGATTGAGTTTATCATCAATGATAGTGGGACAAGGGAGTGATATGTGCCTCCAGCTGTAATGCAGCACGAGGTATGGTGATGTCAACCTACTACCTTTTCTTCTCAAATACTTAACTTGAATATCTAGACCTAATTTTCAATTATAGGAAATAATGGGGACTAGAGGATCAATTTGTAAACTATCATGAGATGAGAAGTGGGTTGGAGGTGTACATGAAACAAGAATGGCCAAAGGTTTGTAATTATTGAAGCTGGCTGATGGGACTTATGTTACTCTGTTTACTTGATATATGTTTAAAATTTCCCATAATAGAAAATTTAAAGAAAAAACACCATGAGAAAACAGTTGGGGGCACAGTCTAGATTCTGGTCTCTTTAGAAAGTCGGGGAGAAAGAAAAGAAGGTGGAGACCTGTCTAGATTAAAAAGAGACTAAAGGGGCATCGCCAAATGCAATATTTTTTGAAACTTGTTAAGTGAACTTTGAATCCTGGTTCTAGAAAATGAGCTAAAAAAGACAGTTTTGGGAAAATTTGAAAATTTGAAAAAGTTGCAAATGGAATGGATATTAAGTGATGTTCAAAAATCATTTTTTTCTTAGGCAGGTTTTGTGGCTATATAGGAAACCATGTTTATTTATAGGAAGTGCATGATGAAGTGTTTAGGGGTAAAGTGTCATAATGTGTAATTCAAATAGTGTCCCCTCAATCCCACGTGAACGCAAATGTATGTATATAAACAGATATGGCAAACTATTAGTAACTTAGATTTAGGTGAGACAGGTGTTCAGTGTAAAGAGAGTGATGGAAAAACATGACTTTGTCTAAGTTCAGAATGGCTGTATGCAGGGTGTGGCTATGGGTAGATGCTGGCAGGTATTGGATAGATCCGAACTTACACTCGTATGTGAACCAAGGAATTTGTATTTTAAACTGTATGCAGAAGGCAGCTTATCCCCTACGTTGCAAATGGAAAGTACAGGATCAGTTTTGTATTTTGAGAAGTGATTAGTTTGGTGGGAGCATATAGGACTGACTGGAGAGACTGTTTCCTGGAATACTGTTTGGTGGTGGTTCAGGCGAAAGAGATCGGCGCCTGAAGACAATGGGGAGATGGAGGCGAGAGACAAGGCTGAGGGAAATAGGTAGAGAGGGGGCAAGCGACTTCTTAGATATTAGGGGTAAAGGAGACTGAAGTATCTAGTTTTACAGCCTGGGAGGGTAGAGTTTCATAAGAGGAAGTTGAGACTGAGGTGCAGTGCAGACTTTGGACATTTCAGATTGGAGTGCAGCTCTGGTGCCTGTTTTTCTCCGAACTTGTATTTGCTAAAATGTCATTAAAAACCCCTACAACTCAACAACAGCAGAGCAAGCAGTCCAATTAAAAAATGGGCACAGGACTTAAGTAGACATTTCTCTAAAGATCTACAAATGGCCAATAAGCGCATGAAAAGACGCTCAACATCATTAGTTATCAGGCAAATGCAAATCAAAACCACGGTGAGATACCACTTCACACCTACTAGGATGATGATTATTAAAAAAAACAAAGATAACAAGTGTTGGTGAGAATGTTGAGAAATTGGAACGCTGTGCATTGCTGGTGGGAATGGAAAGTAACCACTGTGGAAAACAGTTTGGTGGTTCCTCCAAAAGGTAAATATAGGATTACCATATGATGTAGGAATTCCACTTGTAGGTATATCCTCAAAAGAGTTGAAAGCCGGGAGGGGCGCCTGGGTGGCTCAGTTGTTTGTCTGACTCTTGATTCGGTTCAGGTCATCTCGTGGTTCATGGGTTCGAGCCCTGTGTCGGATTCTGTGCTGACAGTGAAGACCCTGCTTGGGATATTCATTCTCTCCCTCTCTCTCTCTCTCTCTCTCTCAAAATAAATAAGTAAACTAAAAAGAATTGAAAGCAGGGACTCAGACCAATACTTGTATACCAGTATTCATGGCAGTGCCCTTTACAGTAGCCGGAAGTAGAACCAGTCCAGGTGTCCAAACACAGATGAATGGATAAGCAATGTGTGCTGTATACATACAGAGGATTATTATTCAGCCTTAAAAAATGCAGGAAATTCTGATACTACAACATGGCAAAACATCGAAAGTATGGTAAGGTAGACACAAAAGGACAAGTCCTGTGTGATTCCAGTTTCATGAGGCTCTTAGAAGAGGCAAATTCATAGAGACAGAAAGTAGTATAAAGGTTACTAGGGGCAGGGAGGAGGGAGAAATGGGGAGTCAGTGTTTAATGGGTACAGTTTCTGATTGGGGTGATGAGAAAGTTCCAGAAGTAGATAGTGATGAGGTTGTACAACATTGTGAATGTGTTTAATGCCACTGAATTTGTACACTTACAGATGGTTAAAGTGGTAAATTTATATCTTACTATAATTACAAAAACGTACAAAATGCCGTTAAACAATTTCAATAAGTGATTGTTAAGCATGCTAGTTGAAGTCTAATGGCTTTTCCTAGTTTGAATTTTACAAGTGGGGCCTTTAAGGAAAATGTTAATTTTTCTAAAGATTTTTTCTTTTTTTCTTTTTTTCTTTTTTTTTTTTTAATGTTTATTATTTATTCTTGAGAGAGAGACAGAATGAGAGTGGGCAGGGGCGGAGAGAGGGAGACACAGAATCTGAAGTAGGCTCCAGTCTCTGAACTGTCGGCACAGAGCCTGACACAGGGCTTGAACCCACAAGCATGAGATCATGACCTGAGCTGAAGTCGGACGCATAACCAACTGAGCCACCCAGGTGCCCCTAAAGATTTTTTCTAAAGTGAGTCTAGGACAGTCTAAGAATGATGAGATCATTATGTAAGTCTGGAGATTATAAAATAGCTTGGCAATTTTGAACTCTTATGATAACCTTTTAGCTTTGTATAGTAAGCTTTACTAATATAATCACCTATAATAGAGGGTGGGCCATTATTTGAATTGACTTTTGCTGCAGGGCTTCTGTCCAGTAGGTTTTTGGATTTTCGTCTTCCCTTCTCTTTTCCTAAAACTTATTTGCAAACATAGTTTGTCTTTCCTTATAATATTTGTCATTAATTAAGTCTAATTTTATCATCTTTTTTGTTCCCGTGGTGTATTATATTGAGCTGATGAGGAGGGACAGGTATGATGTAGGTGTCATTGCTATTAGTCAGATGCCATTAGTGAATAGGTTATCATTTAGATACAGTTTTCTCAGGTAAGCATTTTGTTTTGATTTTAGGCATTGTGGTGTGACTTCATCATATCACAGGATAAATCTGAGAAGGCCTACAGTAAGTTTCTTTTTGAAATTTCATTTCATCTTACTCTAAATGTTTCTCTGCTTGTTTTTTTTGTTGCTGTTGTTGTTCAAAATATGTAGTCACTGATAATAGTGGTTCAACCTATGCATTTTTATATGGTACATTAAAGAATTTGTGCTGTTGGGAATTGGCAGTTTCTGATTGTTGGGATTTTTTTTTTTTAATGAATAAATCTTGTTGTACCCTTTTTTTTCAGGTAGTGATGAAGTAGAAAAATGCATATGTATATTGCAAAGCTCATGTATTAACATGCATAGCATAGAAGGAAAGGATTATATAGCTTCTTTACCTTTCCAGGTAAGTTGAGTGTTTCACTGTTTTTGTATTTTGTTGGAGAATATTCTTGAATTAATTGGTTGTAGAAGTATTGCTGTTCTTATATCTTGTAGTAATCAAGAATGTTATTTTTATTAATTTAAAGTAACCAAATTTTAATTGCTTTAATATACTATTTTTCCATCCTTTGCACAAAAGATAAATTATTTAATGAAGTAAATTGAATTATTTCAAAAACCCATTCAAAAAATGGGTTTTTTCTCCTGAGAGATTTTTTTCAGTTTAAATTTTAAAAAGAAATCATTTTGGAATATTAAAGCACATAAGCAATAGTAGTCTTTTTCCTGTTTCTCATCATCTTTTTCATACCTAGTGCTATTGTTAAAATTTTATCACATTGTCATTTTGGTACTAGTATTAGCCAGTGGCAGGGATTTCTGACTGAGCTCTTGCTTAGATTTGATTTTGTCTTGGACTTAAAAAAAAAAAAAAAAAAAATATATATATATATATGTGTGTGTGTGTGTGTACACATATATATGTACACATATATACATATACACACATATATGTATAGTTAATGATCATGTTTGGAAAAGCTTTTATTAAATTGGAAGAAAATCTAATGCACTATAGTTTCTTAAGCACATGTTATGAAGAGTCGTTTCTTTTACTTCTGTTTTTTCCTATCCTTTTACCTGATAGGTTGCAAATGTTTGGCCCACCAAATATGGGTTGTTGTTTGAACGAAGCAGTTCTACACATGAGTTACCTCCAGGTCCACCCAGGTATTCAGCTTACTCAGTTCAGTATATTATTGTTCAGGCTTTTTTGATGTTTTGAGGTAAAATTTTTCACCTAAAAGTTTGGGATGATGATAATTTCCATGAGCTCTATTTCTGACTTGGCACTGAATTATTTCTGCTTCCTCCCATCCACCTCACCCCATAGTAAAATTAAACAACCACATACTGTAGATAAAAAGACTCAGTTCTTAGCGCTATCATTTTTTCATTGTGTTACTTTGGGCAGGTCATTAGAGCTTTCTTAGCTTTAGTTTCCTTACCTGTTACAGAAGTACGATCATTTACTCTTAGGATTGATGCAAAGATTAAATGAGCTAATGTATGTAATCTTTGAAATAGGACTTAGTACATATTAGGTGTGCAGTAAATGGTAGGTGCTTATTAGTAGCATCTTTACCTTGTCTCCCTAATAAATTTTGAGCTTACTGAAGGGCATGAGCATACAGTACCTGTCATAGCCTGGTACAAGTAGTGGACACTTGCATGTATGTTTGTATGTATGTATTTTTAAATGTGTATTTTTGAGAGAGAGATGGACAGAGGATCTGAAGTAAGCTCTGTGCTAACAGCTTTAATCCTTACAGTGCAGAGCCTGACATGGGGCTTGAACCCACCAACTGTGAGATGATTATGAACTGAGCGGAAGTCGGACGCTTACCTGACTGAGCCACCCAGGCCCCCCCCCAACCCTTTTTTAAAAGTTTATTGACAGTTTTTAAAAAATTGCTTAAAGATTTTAATCTTGCTGTGTTTAGATAGAAGGTCTGTTTTTTTTCTCTTCTTAAAAGTCACTCCTTAAAACAATGCCACCTTTTTATTTACTTGAAGTTTTCCTTCCCTTTTTGTTTTGTTTGTACTTCTTTGTAAATTGGTATAAGACACTAAATTTCTTTCTTAGTTGTCAAAGACACACTGCCACTAAGAGAGGTTAAAAAAAAAAAAGAGCGCCTTATGCTTATTCATTACTCTGTTCTGTAATGTGATGACTGCTGTTTGGAGATATTCCCTGGGCTGTACTGATTTCCATGAGAGAGAGAGAGAGAGAGAGAGAAAGGGAGGGAGGGAGGGAGTGTGTGTGTGTGTGTGTATGTGTGTGTGTATGCACAGAATTACCATGTATAAGAGGAGGGATTTCTAGGAATGAAATAGAAGATACTGGGAAAAGTTTAGAGGGTTGCTTTTTGAGGCGACAGGTTTCTAGTTGCTTGTGGAATCTGGAGAAGGTACTTTTTTGCAGGCAAAGTGTAAAATTTGCATACAAATGGAATCATTTTGTGTTGGTGATTGATTTATATCTGTTTATTACTAGAGAACCTTTACCCACTATGTTCAGCATGCTGCATCCACTAGATGAAATAACTCCACTTGTTTGTAAATCTGGAAGTAAGTGTATTTTTATAAGTTCTTTCATATAAGCTTTTTTTTTGAGTTTGGGGGATAGGAAATTGAAGGAACTTTATATGAAAATTGGGCTTGTTTTATAGAAATAATATAGTTTAAACATTTTTATTATGAAATTTATACTAAAGCAAGATCTTCTTGAATACCATGTTTTAACAGTTATTCTTTTATTAAAAATAGGACCTGTATGGGGCACGTGAGTGGCTCAGTTGGTTAAGCGTCTGACTTTGGCACAGGTCATGATCTCATGTTTGTGGGTTCGAGTCTCGTGTTGGGCTCTGTGCTGACAGTTCAGAGCCTGGAGCCTGTTTCAGATTCTGTGTCTCCCTTTCTTTCTGACCCTCCCCCATTCATGCTCTCTCTCTGTCTCAAAAATAAATAAATGTTAAGAAAAAAAATAGGACCTGTAATCAATCAGGAATATTGATATACTTGCTAACCTACCTGTAGATGGCTGTGGACTCTGTTCCTCAGTAATTAATAAGTAAATAAATAATACTTTGATAAACTTAAGTTTTTTGTTGTTGTTGTTGAGGAAAAAATTGTAGTTTCTTCAGCCTGTATGTACTATATAATTTTAGTGATTCACTTTCTCTGTGCATAATGAAATAATTTGCTGAGATGCAGAACTTTTAATACTTCTTACAGGTATTTCTAGATGCTTATTTTAATAATTTAAATGTGACCAAGTGTGATAAGTAATTGTAAATAATGAGGACTTGAAAACTGAAAAAATGTTTATATAGGTATATTAAAAAAATTTTTTTTTTAAACATTTTTCATTTTCGAGAGACAGAGAGAGCACAAGCGGGGGAGGGGCAGAGAGAGAGGAAGGCACAAATCTGAAGGAGGCTCCAGGCTCTGAGCTGTCAGCACGGAGCCTGACATGGGCCTCGAACTCACGAGCCGTGAGATCATGACCTGAGCTGAAGTCAATGCTTAACTGACTAAGCCACTCAGGCACCCCAAAATGTTTATATTTTTTTGACCAATTTGGGACTTTATCCAAAGCACACAATATGAAATTTCATTGAAGTTTTAATCTTTTGTATCAGGGCTTGGCAGACTACAACACATGGGCTAAATCCAGCCAATAGCTTGTTTTTGTAAGGCTTATGTTTTTATGTTTTTAAAGTTTTTATGTTTTTATGTTTTTGAAGGGTTGTAGAAGAAAACATACAGAAATCAGTATGGGTCCACAAAGCCTAAGCTATTTATTCTCTGTTTTTTGTTTTTTTTTTTTTTTTTACAGAAAAGCATGTTAGTAATTCTATATTATATTGGTAACAGTTACAACCTAAATAAATATGTTAGAGCCTGTGACTGAATGGTGTGAAGCCATTATTGATCATATTCTTGAATAATATTTAATGATACTAGGAATTACTCATAATGTTAAATAGAATATAAAACTGAATACAGTATGATTCTAATTTTGTAAAAGCATAAAAAGTTGTTACATATATAGGAGAAAACACTAGGAGGAATACTCCCTAATATGTTAATAGTAGATATTTTGAGATGGTGAAATTATGAGTGATTTTATTCATTTCTTTATGAAATACTTCTTATTTTTATAAAATAATTATTTAAAACTTAAAAAATATTTTGAGAGGGAAGCGTTGAGGAAGCTGGCTAATAAGGTTATAGAAATCAATTCAGGCTACTATAGAAGTAAAAGCTAAACTCACTAGGAAAAACTTATTTTGCATATATACTCTGTGTGTGTATATATATATATGTGTGTGTATATATATATATATTTTTTTGCATATATACTCAGTAAATAGTAGTGTACTGTTCAACTCTGTTAGAATAGTTATTATAAAGGACAGATTTCATACAGAAGAACAGTAAAGCAGTGAAACTTGGCAGAATATTTGATTGCAATTTTCAAATCAGTCAGCTGTTGAGTAGTCACAGACCTTCTACCTGTGGCTGATTTAATGGTGAGTAGGCACAAATTTTCATCATTGGATTGCATGTATGTGGAATTGAAACTGGTAACACTCTTATCTTTAATGTATTTTGAGGGAGTTGATACCCAAAGTGAATTTATTAAAAATTCAGGGTGGTTATATAATTATATATAATTATATACAAAACATATAATTATATGTAATAAATACATATAAATATATATTATATGTAAAATACATATAATTATAATCATGGATTTTGTGTCTTAATTGGCTTGGTTTCTCTTTAGGAGTTGCATGAAGTTTCTTCATAAAGAACTGTCTTATGAAATTCATTGGTCATTTCTGTTTTATCTTTAAGGTCTTTTTGGTTCATCAAGAGTGCAATATGTTGTAGATCATGCCATGAAAATTGTTTTTCTCAACACTGACCCTTCCATTATAATGACCTATGACACTGTTCAAAGTTTGCATTCTGTGTGGGCTCTCCGGAGAGTCAAAACAGAGGTAAGGATAGAGGCAAGTCACTTGTTAATATGAAAGGATTTTAACACTGAGGACTTTCACATGTATTTGGAAGAATCATTTGTGAAATGGATTGAGCTTCTTAGGAAAAAAAAATATTGTGTCTTTAATAACTGGCTTCTACCCTGAATTCTCACCAGGAAATAACCCTTTTGATCTAATTATTGCCTTTTTTTTCCCCCCCTTCTCATCATTTTGACTTAAGGAAGAGAATGTTGTCTTAAAGTTCTCTGAACAGGGGGGAACCCCACAGAATGTGGCCACTAGTAGCTCCCTCACAGCACACCTCAGAAGCCTCTCCAAAGGAGATTCCCCCGTGGCTTCACCTTTCCAGAATTACTCCTCCATTCACAGTCAGAGTCGCTCGACCTCCTCACCCAGTCTCCACTCTCGTTCACCTTCTATTTCCAACATGGCAGCTCTAAGGTGGGAATTAAGTGTGGAAGTGTTTCCTTGTTTTAAACAAGATATCCCAAGAAAGAGATACTTTCTTCTCAAACTTTCTCTTAATGTTTTGAAGGATTTAAAATTTCTGTTGACAACTCTTGGGGTATTTTTTAGGGAAAATAGCTATTATCCCAGTTGTTTTACTTTTGCTAAGACATCTAGGTCTCCTGGCAGTTTTATAAAAGAAGTCCTATTTAGAAGCTGCCTGTTGTCATCAGATTGGTTGCCTCATTTCTTCCACTGAGTGACAGCAATTTGATGAATATTAGTTGCAAATAAATATATGTGTGTATTTTTTTGGTCTTAATTTGCATTAGCATTTTTGTTTTTGTTAATATCTATCTGGTAATAGAGGGGCATAGTTTTGTTGGTATGTACATGTCTGAATATATAGGAATGTAGTTTGGACCTTTTTTGAATAATATAAACAGTTCATTTTCTAAGACAGAAAATGAACTCAAGCTTCAGTTTTTAAAAGGATGAATTCTAACAAGAATTTTAAATCTTTAGAATATGTTAATGTGAACCATTTAATTATTCCCTTAAAAAAATGTTTTTCTGATTGGGATTAAGCCATGAATGCACTCGGTACATAGTTTTGGAAAGTATGATTGGAAAGCGTGTTCTGTCAGCCTGCCTTATTAACTGTGATGCCCTCTCTCTGTTTATTTTGCAGTCGTGCTCATTCTCCTGCCTTAGGAGTGCACTCTTTTTCAGGGGTGCAGAGGTTCAACCTTTCAAGCCATAATCAGTCTCCAAAGAGACATAGTATTTCTCATTCTCCGAATAGTAATTCTAATGGCTCCTTCCTTGCACCAGAAACAGAGCCAATTGTTCCTGAACTTTGTATTGACCATTTGTGGACAGAAACGATTACTAATATAAGGTTTGGAGTATATATTTTTATATCCAAAGAAAAATGTTGATATAAGTCTTAGAAATTACTTGGTATTTTGCCTGAAGTTTCCTTTTAATTTTTTAATATAATCAGTTGTTAATATTTATAAAAATACAGAGATAAATGTTAAGGCTACATCGGTTCCAATAGAGGATATTAGTGATATTAAAATGATTATAAAAATATTCTTTTATCATTTCCTATTTCTTCCTTAGTAGTAATAATCTCTCAGATTTGAGGTGTTTGATGTTTTAGAGAGATTAATGATGTTTCTGTAGATTAAGAAACCTGGGATTTTATAGCACTTTTTTTTTAAAGTTTTCTCTTTATGTTGGTTGAGTGTCAGCTGTTGTTTTTGGGAAACACAACTCAGACCTCTGTTCTGTGTGGTCTCCTTTTATGTTCTCTTTGATCATTTATTAATTCAGCCCACTCCAGTGTGTGTGCTACTGGCTGTGGGTTCATAGGCAAATTGGTCACTGTCCCTGTTCAAAAAGAGACAGCTAAAGGATGGTGACACAGAGGCAAGTGCCTACTCTTTGGTAGGGCTTTGGGAAGATGAATAGGTATTTGCCGGGTGGGAAAGGGAAGAAGGGCACATAGGCAGGGGGATCAGAAGTTCAGAAGTATGAGTGTGTGGTATGTGTAAATACTCTCGCTTTGCTTGTGCAGGAAGGAAGGGCAAGTGCTGAGAAAGGGGCGGCTTGAGAGAGAGAGAGAGATTACCCTTTACAGATGGTCTGTTTAATGAGGGCTGTTAAGGAGGTGCTTTGTGTGTGGGTCATAAACTCAGGGGAAAGAGCAGAGCAATAAATGTGGAAGGAAGTTGTTGGCTTATAAGTGATGACTGAGGCAAGGAGGTGGGTTGGAAGTTAAGGAGTGTGTGGAAGTTGGGTTCCTGGAGGGCCTGTGGATGAGCTTGCAGTTGCAGAGGTTCTGGAAGCTGGCATCATGCAGTAATCCTGTGCACATGTGTATAGGCCTCTTCCTAAGGAGAAGGTTTAAATACTCAGTATATGCTCATAAGGGGTCTCAGACTTCCAAATAGTTGATCAGGTGGTATAGAGTCAGAGGGCTAGGGACTGAAATGTTGGAAACTTAAGTTTTTGGAAGTGAAAAGAGAAAAGAGACAAAACCGCTACAGAGAGACAAAGTGGGAGAGCGCAGGTGGGAGAAGCAGCAGAGTTGTCACGGGAAATAAGAAGAGAGAGCCTTTCAGAAAGAAAGCTGCCAGTATTGTCAGGTGCTGGTGAGGTGTGGCACTAAGAGATGAGCTCAGAGAGGAGGTACCTGGATGGCAGAGAGTTCACTGGTGACTTTGGCCAGAGCCCTTGGAGAGGGATTGTGGAGTGGAATGCAGTGGAAGAAATATGGACTGGGGGAGTGAACGTTGACATACAGATTATTTTAAGGATTGCCTTTGGGGATGAGGAAGCAAAAGAGGGAGTGTCAGGGTCAAGGGAGAATTTTGTTGTTGCTGAATTACATTAGAGAAAATTAGTCTTCGTGACTAAATGCATATCCCTAAAATGTAAGGACATCTTACCTAACCACAGTGCCATTTTTATACCCAGCCAATTAACAGTAAGTCCTTTATATGATTTAATATTCAGTCCATCCTCATGTTTCAAGATTTTTATCTTAATGTGAAAGAGTAGGCTGTAAGGAATATATCCAAAGTAGGGAAAGCATTAAAAAAATACAGGAGAGAGGAAATGATGAATGGAACGAGGAACCAGAAACGAGCACAAGTGGAGAGATTAGGCTTTGGGGGGGGTATTGGAGGGAGGTGGGCAGGTAGAGATGAAAGATGGGGATGGTTATCAGATACATAGGGCAGGAGATTGGGCTCAAGCCTTACAGCCGCATCTTCTCTGTGAAACAGAAGGCAAATGCATTTTCTTAGGGGTTAGGGAATGGGTATAGCTGGAGAAAGGTAAGGCTGTGAATACAATGTTGAAGTAGCTTCTCTGTTTTTGTTTCTCACAAATAAAAATTTCCTACATTTAAAAATCATTGTCTTTAAATATCTATTGGCAAATTGAAAATATTGCAGATCCTTATTTTACAGAATTATGGTTTTCTGTACCACTCCAGAAAGAAATCATTGGGAATTAGAGGTATGGTTTTAAAAAGAGGGATGAAGTAGAGTCTAATCTGAGAGGAAGAAAGGATAGATAGGAGAGGTCATGTTATAAGAAGTCTGACCCCTTATACCTTACAAGGGATAGGAATTCAAGTTTGCATTGCTTAGCAGTAGATAACTTTAATAATATGGAATTAAAAAGGTCACTGATAATGATTAAATTTATTATAATTTATTCCCCAAAAAAGCTGTGGAATGGACTCAGAGAGCTGAAAAGAATCCTAGAGATCATGAGGTTCTAATCTTAGAAGTGTTTTTTGGGTCTTCACTGTAACTGCTTGGCCCAAGTGGTTTTAAGATTTCTTGCAGAATATTTTCATTAATAGTTACCATGGTAGATTTTGGAACCAGCGTTGACAGTCACTTTATTACCATATCTACTACAGAGAGAAAAATTCACAAGCCTCAAAAGTGTTTATTACGTCTGACCTATGTGGGCAGAAGTTCTTGTGCTTTTTAGTGGAGTCCGAGCTCCAGTTACGGTAAGTGCGTAGATTTCCCATTGATTCTGTGTAAGTAAACTTAGGGCTGCTTTTTCTTCTTTTCTTTTTTTTTGACTTAAGTAGCTTTACGGAAATATTTTACATACCAAAGGAATTAACATGTTTTAAGTGTACAGTTCAGTGATTTTTAGTAAACGTACAGGGCTAACGTAGCCATCACTGTAATCCAGTTTTATAACATTTCTGTCCCCTTAAAAATATCCCTTGTGTTTGATTTGCAGTCTGCTCACTCCCAACCTCAAATAACCACTTTATAGGCTTTCTGTCTAGTAGATCTGCCTTTTCTGGAGATTTTATAGAATCATACAAACTGTATTTTTTTTGTGGCTGACTTTTTTCACTTAGCATAATGATTTTTAAGATCTACCATGTTGTAACATGTATGAGTTCTTTATTCCCCTTGCTGTGTAGTAGTCCTTTGTGTAGATACACCACATTATGTTTATCCATTCATTGGTTGATGGACATTTGGTTTGTTTCCACTTTTTGACCATTGTGAATTATGCCCTGATGAACATTGGAGCAGAAATCTTTGTGTGGACATCTATGATTTCTTTTTTCTTGAAAAAGGAGTGAAATTGTTGGGTTGAATAGTAAATTCATGTTAACTTTTTAAGATACTGCCAAACTGCTTTCCAAATAGGCTGTGCCCTTTTGTATTCCCACCGGCAATCTATAAGAGTCCCAGTCTCTTTATTGTGGACAACATCAGATATTGTCAGTCTCTTTGTAGCCATTCTAGTGGGTGTGAGTGTTTTTAATTTGTATTTCCCTAATGACTTATGATGTTGAGCATTTCTCATGTGCTTATTAGCCATTCATTTATCTTCTTAGGTAAAATGTGTATTCAGATCTTTTGTCCACTTATTTACCTTTTTATTTTGAAATAATTATAAAACTTAGGCAGTTGTAAAATAGTAGGGGGGATCCTGCATACCCTGCACTCTATTCGCCAAAGGTAACCTCTTCTATAACTATAGTACGATATCAAAACAAGGAAATTGACATTAGTACAATCCGCAGACCTTATTGTAAACCTTGTCAGTTTTACATGTACTCATTTGTGTGTGTTTGTATGATTCCATGAAGTTTTCCCACATGTTGGTTTGTGCAAACACCATAGTGAAAATACAGAGCTTTTTTATTACTTAAAGATGTCCCTCATGCTGCTCCCATACAACATACCCACCCACCCCCGTCCCTGACCCCTGGTGACCACTAATCTGTTCTCCACCTCTATAATTTTGTCATTTGAAAATGTTACATAAATGGAATCATACAATATGTAACCATTAGAAATTGGCTTTTTCCAGTCATTAGAATACCTTTGAGCTTGGTACAGCTTATTGCACATATCAGTAGTTTGTTTCTCTTTTTATTTTAATATTTAGCTGTGTAAAGTTTCAAGAGAGTAATGATAAAACTCAGCTCATCTTTGGCTCCATCACCAACATACACGCGAAGGATGCAGCTCCAGTGGAGGTAAATGCGGGCACATTTCTTGAGAAGTTGAAAATCTTTATGTTTTATAATTGCCCAGATTGGAAAATAAAATTTTTGTCTTTTTTTTTTTTTTTTTTTGCAGAAGATAGATACCATGCTGGTCCTTGAAGGCAGCGGAAACCTGGTGCTGTACACAGGAGTGGTTCGGGTAAGTAATATAGCATTTCATCCTTTTGTACGACAACCTCCTTGGTTATTATTTTTTAATGTTAATTTGTTTAATATTTAATATGAGTTACCCCCTGGCTGTAGGATTTGGCAGAAGATTTTTCTAAGAGTTGAAAACATGGTCTCCCGTTTAGGTTGGTTCCAGTTTGGAGGCCTGGGACTCACTGCCATTAGATGGATTGGTGCTATGAACCTGGCACAGATGGGGAACCTTTAATGAGTATAGATGGATTATTAAAAAGAAAAGTTAACCTGAAGTTTTATAAAGGATGTAGTTCTGAGGAGCGCCTGGGTAGCTCATTCGGTTAAGCGTCCGACTTCAGCTCAGGTCATGATCTTGCAGTCAGTGAGTTCGAGCCCTGCATCGGGCCCTGTGCTGACAGCTCGGAGCCTGAAGCCCGCTTCGGATTCTGTGTTTCCCTCTCTCTCTGCCCGTCCCCTGCTCATGCTCTGTCTCTCTCACTCTCAAAAATGAATAAATGTTATAAGAGACTCTTAAAAACTGAGAACAAACTAAGGGTTGATGGGGGGTGGGACGGAGGGGAGGGTGGGTGATGGGTATTGAGGAGGGCACCTTTTGGGATGAGCACTGGGTGTTGTATGGAAACCAGTTTGACGATAAATTTCATATATTGAAAGAAAAAAAAATGAATAAATGTTAAAAGAATGTAGTTTTGAAACTGATGTATGGGTAGCTTTGTTAAGTCTCAAAGTTTTTGTAAAGTTTCATTAAATGTATAATATGTTGGCCATATATATATTTTTTAACAGTTGTGACATTTACATACAGAATAATATAAATTTCACAAATTTAAATTATGAAATTTAAATATGTGTATATAATTTGAAGAATAATGAAGTGACCCTTCATGTAACCACTACCGGGTTAAGAACTAGAATGGTGCCAGTATCTTTATAGTCTGCAGGGTGTTCCCTGCCTCCCTCTGGACAGATACCATCCTGGCTTTTGTAATAAATCAGTTCCTTATTTTTATTAACTAGGTTTTTTGCAATTACCTACATGCCACTAAGGAGTAAGTTGTTTAGTTTTCCTTAAATTGGAATTTTTATATAAAGGAAATCATACCATATATGACTTCATTCTTTTGTTCAACATTATTATAATTTTTAGGTTTATCTATGTCAATGTGTAGCTGTTTACTCATTCACTGTTACATAGTAGTCCTTTGGTTTTACCAAAACTTTTACCATTTTACCGGCACTAGTATTTGTGTTACTTTGGTTGTTTCCTCTAATAATACTTTAAAAAAATTCTTACACACATCTCTTAACCTTCTGAGTCTATGCGTATTCATCTTGGCCATGTGGTGCCAAATTGTCATCCAAGGCTTAAGTTGTACCGGTTGTACTGGTCTACAACGTCTCCCTTTACTCCTTGCCTCCAGTGGTGTGTGAGTGTTCTGAACGCTGCTTTACATTCTTGTGAATCTGTAGTTCTGTTTGTATTTTTTCTTCTTCTTTTTTTAAATTTGTCTCCAAATTTGTGCCTTGTTACAGCTGGTTAGAATGGAAGTCTAGGTACCCTTCTTGGCCATT
>NW_026057579.1:3889970-3897761 GCF_023721935.1 Panthera uncia
TGTTACAGCTGGTTAGAATGGAAGTCTAGGTACCCTTCTTGGCCATTGTTGACGGGGTTGAGAGGTGGGGCACAGTTTTTCCCATGGTTATTGTCTAAAAGTTTTTGATCTTGTTAGGCTACTTCTTTCCTGATTCTTGGGCCAGGGAGAGCAGTATTTCTGGGGCCTGTATTTTTTTCTTTTGTCAGTTGTCTTAATGAGATTGTGGTCAGCACCAACTTCTGTGCTACCCAGAGGACAGCCTGAGAACTGAATGGTGTTACAGATAAGTGTTTAGTTATCACATCTTTTACGGTGTCATTGTTGGCCAGTTTCACACATGGCTCACTCAGAGGCCTGCACAGGATTTCATACACATATTTAAGAAATCCTTTTCTCTGATTCTTTCCTTTCCATTTTTCCTCTCACTTCCTAGTTGGGACAGAGAGGAGTTACTGCCGTGTTATTGCAGGGTGGGGATGGAACACAGTGCCTCACCCACAATTCTGTGGATGATGGAAGGGGAGAGGTATGCTGCCTTATTATTGTAGAATAAGGATGAAAGCCAGTGCTCCTCCCCCTTCATAGCTTTTGCACACCTTGGGGAGGTGCAGACGGGCTGCCTCTTGGCAGTGAAAGCAGCACTCTGTCCACAGTCTCTGCCCCTACAGTGCCTGATGAGGAGGGGAGGAGATACCACCTAGTTATGCAGGGCAGCCGTGCAAGATAGGCTTGGCTCACTGTCCCTATGCTGGGGGAGGGACGCCACCTGCAGAGGGAACAGTAGAACTCTGCTCTTAGTCTCCAGACCACAGCTGCTGAAAAGGAGGAGCCTGAGGGCCATGGTTTTTTTTCCTAGTGTTTTCCTGGAGTGGGGCAGGCATGGTGAAGATGTTTCTGTCTTGCTTGGTCACTGTTTTCTTGACACTTTGTCTAAAAAGAGCAAGGTTTACCTGGGGCCTCTTGGTTTGCACCTGTGGCCATTTCTGGGTTGCAGGCCCCTTGAGAGCTTAAGACCTGCTTATGGAAAGAGTGAAAGAAACAAAAATGCCTAGGGAATCATCCTAGGTTTTTCCTGTTTCTTTGGCCCCTAGCCAATGTATTCCATTGTATTAACAATTTTGTGCAGATTCTGTTGTAACTACTGGGAGGAATAGCATGGAACGTGCTTACTCCGTATTTTCATTAACGTGAGGTCTCTTATAACATTTTAAAAGTTTTCTTAAAAATGTTTATTTATTTTAAGAGAGAGAGAGCGTGAGCAGGGGAGGGGCAGAGAGGGAGAGAGAGTGAGAATCCCAAGCAGGCTCTGCACTGTCAGCTTGGAGCCCAAAGTGGGGTTCAAACCCACAAACCATGAGATCATGACCTGAGCCAAAATCAAGAGCTGTAGGCTCAACTGACTGAGCCACCCAGGCGTGCCCCCCCCCCACCCTCACCCCGACCCCATAGCTTTTTAAAAACTTTATATATACTGGTTCTCTCATTTTGGTTTTTAATCCTGAAGATTTTGCTTGGGTGACGTTTATAATTTTATTAGCTTTTGAGTAGTATATTGACATATATGGATATTGTTAGAATTTCACTTAAATTCTGAATATTTCCTTTGAGGCTTGTTGGGAATTTTCAGCCTGTGTGGATATGAATTTCTGTTGTGTTTTTCCTGAGAACCCCATGGATAGCTAAGATAAAGTTTTTTGAAGAAGAAATATTTGAGAGTTTATGAAGGAAGGCACATTATGAGCTCGAGAGCACAGTTTGGATTATGTTGGATTTAATTTCTGGAGCAACACTCAGCCCACTTTTTTAGCCCCTTGAAAGTAATTGATGTCCATTCTCTGCCTGGAGATTTAGTTAACAAGATTACTGCTTATAGTCTCTGAAAGCTTACTGTCCCTGCTGTCTCTACCACCAATATGGTAGGAAAATGCATAGTATATGGAATTTTGTACAACGTTGTGACTATATTAGCATTCATCTTCCTTCCTGCCAGAAGGAAGTCATCAGTAATGAAGAGAAGGAATCAGACCAAGAGAAATGATACCAAGATATTTGTAGTTGGATGGTGGAATTTAATACATTACTAAAATTTTAATTCTTTTTGTTTTTTAGTCGTGTTTGGTGTGTAAAATTTGGTATGTCAAAAGAAATATATGCTTGTGTGCCATAACAGTTTGTTTAAGGGTATGATACCTTAAAGCCAGTATTTTTGTCCACATCTTTTCATTGCTTACAGGTGGGAAAGGTTTTCATTCCGGGGCTGCCAGCTCCTTCCCTGACAATGTCTAACACAATGCCTCGGCCTAGCACTCCACTTGACAGTGTCAGTACTCCTAAGCCTCTCAGTAAACTACTTGGATCCTTGGATGAGGTAAGTAACGAACTAGGTATCGTCAAAAATTAATAGTGTTTTATTTTATTTTATTATTTTTAATTTATTTTTAATGTTTTTATTAATTTTCAAGAGACAGGGAGTGAGCAGGGGAGGAGCAGAGAGAGGGAGACAGAGTCCGAAGCAGGCTCCAGGCTCTGAGCTGTCAGCACGGATCAAACTCACAAATCGCCAGATCATGAACGGAGCTGATGTCAGATGCTTAACTGCCTGAGCTGTCGAGGCGCCCCCCCCAAATTAAGGAAGGGGTGCCTTCCTTAAGGAAGTTTGGTCAGGGGTGCCTGGGTGGCTCAGTCGGTTAAGTGTCCAACTTCGGCTCGGGTCATGATCTCTCAGTCTGTGAGTTTGAGCCCCGCGTCGGGCTCTGTACTGACAGCTCAGAGCCTGGAGCCTGCTTTAGATTTTATGTCTCCCCCTGTCTCTGCCCCTCCCCCACTCATGCTCTGTCTTGCTGTCTCTCAAAACTAAATAAATGTTTATTTTTAAAAAATTTTTTTTATTATATGAAATTTATTGTCAAATTAGTTTCCATACAAAACCCAGTGCTCATCCCAACAGATGCCCTCTTCAGTGCCCATCACCCACCCTCCCCTCCCTCCCACCCCCCATCAACCCTCAGTTTGTTCTCAGTTTTTAAGAGTCTCTTATGCTTTGGCTCTCTTCCACTCTAACCTCTTTTTTTTTTTTCCCTTCCCCTCCCCCATGGGTTTCTGTTAAGTTTCTCAGGATCCACATAAGAGTGAAAACATATGGTATCTGTCTTTCTCTGTATGGCTTATTTCACTTAGCATCACACTCTCCAGTTCCATCCACGTTGCTACAAAGGGCCATATTTTGTTCTTTCTCATTGCCTCGTAGTACTCCATTATGTATATAAACCATAATTTCTTTATCCATTCATCAGTTGATGGACATTTAGGCTTTTCCCACAATTTGGCTATTGTTGAGAGTGCTGCTATAAACATTGGGGTACAAGTGCCCCTATGCATCAGTACTCCTGTATCCCTTGGGTAAATTCCTAGCAGTGCTACTGCTGGGTTATAGGGTAGGTCTATTTACTAAATAAATGTTTAAAGAAAAGAAACGTTAAAGAAGTTTGGTCAAAAATATTAGTTCTTCCCATGGTTTTTTTCTGTTTTAAAAATGACAGAATTGGAAGTTTAGCTAATACTTGTAGAATATATATGTTTTCAAACACAGATGGTTCAATACACATATTGACCTCCTTTGTGATGTGGAAGGTACTACAGAGATGAAAATAATACATTCTTTTTCATCTAGGAACCTCATAAATTGATTTGGGTGGAACAGACGTACTGTCTGCATGAAAAATGATAATTTAAGGCAGAGTATTGAGACTTACAAATGAGGAAGAGAGAGTAGCACAGCAGGTTTGCCGATAGGGAGTTATATCCTGATGGGTTGATGTGGCAGAACCAGAGGCTTCTATCTGAGAGGGGTGTCTGACTTGGTTTGGACCTTGAGGATAAGTAGGATATCTGTAGATGGAAAGGTGTATTTGGGGTAAAGAGGAATCATATAGGCATGGGTGTGGAGGCAGGTAAGTGCTGAAGATTTTTTATGCATATTCATATTTCTTTTTTTTTTCATATTCATATTTCTATCTAGTAGCATGCAAGACTCAAGTCTGTGGAATGAATGAATGCTTATAAAAGTACAAGTAGCCTGGGTGGCTCAGTTGGTTAAGCATCTGACTCTTGATTTTGTGAGTTTGAGCGCTGCATTGGGCTCTGTGTTGTCAGTGCAGAGCTTGCTTTGGCTCCCTTGTCTCCCTCTGTCCCTGCCCCTCCCCCACTCTCACTCTCCCTCTCTGAAAAATAGTTTATTTTATTATGATTATTTTTTTAATGTTTATTTTTGAGAGAGAGAGAGAAGAGCCGAAGCAGGCTCTGTGCTGACAGCAGATAGCCTGATGTGGGGCTCGAACCCACGAATTGTGAGATCATGACCTGAGCCGAAGTTGGACACTTAACCGACTGAGCCACCCAGGCACCCCATAAACAGTTCATTTATAAAACAAAAACAAAAAACCAAAAACATACAAGTAGCCTGTTGGGTGGGGTAGGGTAGGGAGTGGGTAATAATAACTTGTTTTTGAGTCTATGTGCTAGGCACTGTTCTAAGTGTTTTTTATGTATAAACTCTTTTAATCCCTCAGAATGGGTTTGTTGGGAAGATACTGGTCCCCATTTGACAAAT
Source organism: Panthera uncia (assembly GCF_023721935.1). Taxonomy (NCBI): domain Eukaryota; kingdom Metazoa; phylum Chordata; class Mammalia; order Carnivora; family Felidae; genus Panthera; species Panthera uncia. The sequence continues at coordinate 3,894,562 of NW_026057579.1, forward strand.
GGGTACATAGAGGGATAAGAAGGTTACATGTCCAAACTCATATAGCTAGTAAATGTTAGAGCTTGATTTATACTCTTACTAACACGCTCTTAAAGGCAGAGAGGATGAAAAGGTTTTTATTCTGAATGCTGTCGCCAGAAGATTTTTTGAGGTTTTTGAGGATGGAATTATAAATGTTAGGATCTGTGTTTAATTTAATTTAGTTAATTAATTAATTAGATGTTTGTTTATTTTTGGGAGAGGGCGTGCTCAAGAGAGTTCCGGGGGGACAGAGGATCCAAAGCGGGCTCTGTGCTGACTGCAGAGTGCCAGTGTGGGGCTCGAACTCACAAGCCATGAGATCATGACCTGTGCTGAAGTTGGACGCTCAACTGACTGAGTCACCCAGGCACCCCAGGATCTGTGTTTTAGATGTTTGTCTTTGAACTGAAGATAGACCAGTGAAATTCTGAGTGTTTTCTGTGTTCATTCAGGAGGTGGGAAGAGGGTTGGAGTTATGGCAGCATATTGGAAAGGAGGGGAGTGACATAGAGATCTGGAGAAGTGGAAATGGCAGAGTCTGTCAGAGATTGCTTTTGTGCTGTGCTGGGGAGACGTGCTGGGGAACAAGGGTCAGAGTTCTCTGAGCAAGCTAGGTGGATACCCATGCTTACCTAGAAGCCTGGAGAAAGGAGGTCTGTATTTGAGAGACATTTGGGTGCAGATGTGTAGGGGAAGTTCAAAATGAAGTGTGGTACCAGCAGTTAATTGTGTCAGTTAATGTTTAGGTCCTGGTTTTATTTTCTAAATATGTGTAGTGTGGAGCTTTTTCCCTTTAAGCCAGGACATTTGTGGAACATTCAAAAGGGAGCAGGAGAAGTGTCAGAGTTTTGTGTGATTTGGAAGAATTTTTGTCTTTTATAATGTAAAATTGTTCCCAGTTTTCTTAGAATTCCATTAAGCTGTGATGGTTAGTGTCTTTGTGGTAGCCATGAGGTGACAAGATCACAGTATTACACATTGGCCAATGGCTTTCCACATCTCTGGTTGACTGTGCACCAGACTTAGATTCAGGACCAACGGAACTCAGTTTTTGTGGCAGCTGTGGGAGTAGAAGCTTGTATTTAATAAATATACTTGATTGGCTGTCAGTGTTGACAAGGTATTCACTTAGAGATATCCTGTAATTTGAATTATAGGGACATAGAAAGGGTCAGTAGTTAGGACTGCATGTAATGAGTAACTAAGATCAATTACGTTTTTTGTTTGAATATCTACAATCGAGCAAGTAAATGTTCTCATATTTTCAGAACAAATATTTGTCTGTAGAGGAAATAACACTTTGTACCTGCCTTGTTTCTTTGCTTTCTCATTGTTCTCCTTTCTCTCTGGGGTCTTAGATCCTCAAGTCCTCTCTGTCTTGGCTTCCCAAGTTACAGTCTACGTGTCTAGCCCTGTAAGATTGCCACAAGTGCTGCTGCCTCCTCTTCCTCTTAGCGGTGCCCTTCAGTGCACACTCAACATATCCATACTCCCTACCAAATCCTCGCTAGATGCTGCAAATGCCAAGACCGGAAAGAGCAGTGTATATATAAGAGCAGTGTAAGAATTTCGGGCTACCTCCCTGTGACTCGCTTCTTTCTCTCCTACATCTTGGCCCCTCAGGTCTGGGTTGTCTCCATAGCTCTCCAGTCCTGTTGATCAGATGTTTTGCTATTTTACTGACTTTTTCTAGTTGCTTTGGGTGAGGATCTTTGCCAGCTGAGAGGCACTTCATCGTATCTAGAGCAGAATGATTTTAAATCATTATGTAAAATTGTTGGGTAGACCATGTGTAAAAAAAGGTTTCTTTATCCTTAATTCCTGCAAAAATACTTCATATGTGTTGTATTTATGACTTTTTACAGGTTGTTCTATTCTCCCCAGTTGCAGAACTGAGGGATTCTTCCAAACTTCATGACTCTCTCTATAATGAGGATTGTACTTTCCAGCAGCTTGGAACTTACATTCATTCTATAAGAGACCCTGTCCGTAACAGAGTAACTCTGGTAAGTATATTTGTATTAAAAAGATTAGGTAGCTCTTTAAGAAATATGACTATCCCTTGTGGAGAAAAGGGAACCCTCTTGCACTTTTGGTGGGAATGCAAACTGGTGCAGCCGCTCTGGAAAACAGTGTGGAGGTTCCTCAAAAAATTAAAAATAGAACTACCCTACGGCCCAGCAGTTGCACTACTAGGTATTTATCCAAGGGATACAGGTATGCTGTTTCGAAGGGGCATACGTACCCAATGTTTATAGCAGTGCTTTCAACAATAGCCAAATCATGGAAAGAGCCTAAATGTCCATCAACTGAGGAATGGATAAAGAAGACGTGGTTTATATATACAATGGAATACTACTTGACAATGAGAAAGAATGAAATTCTGCCATTTGCAACAGCGTGGATCAAACTGGAGAGTATTATGCTAAGTGAAATAAGTCTGTCAAAGAAAGACAGATATCCTATGTTTTCACTCATATGTGGATCTTGAGAAACTTAACAGTCCATGGGGGAAGGGAAGGGGAAAAAAATAGTTAACAAACGGAGGGAGGCAAACCACAAGAGACTCTTAAAGAGGGTGGATGGGGCGTGAGGGAGAGGGGAAAATGGGTGATGGGCACTGAAGAGGGCACTTGTTGGGATGAGGACTGGGTGTTGTATGTCAGCCAATTTGACAAATTAAATTTAAAAATTAAAAAATATGACTTTTCTTTCAAATTTTTCAGAATGCAGAATTTTATCTGAAAAATGAAAGCCTTTTTTCATGATTTTTAAAACCTCTTGCAGTGTGTTATTTTTTGTACCTTTTTACTTTAAAGTAATTCTCAGTTTTTCTAAAGTTTCATTAAAGAATTATTGAAAATGGATCTTGTTCAAACAGTTGAATTTTCTATTGACTTTTGTCTTTTCATTAAAAATTAATTTGCAGTGATAGTGACTCTTAACATATAAAAATTAGACATTTCAGGGCGCCTGGGTGGCGCGGTCGGTTAAGCGTCCGACTTCAGCCAGGTCACGATCTCGCTGTCCATGAGTTCGAGCCCCGCGTCAGGCTCTGGGCTGATGGCTCGGAGCCTGGAGCCTGTTTCAGATTCTGTGTCTCCCTCTCTCTCTGCCCCTCCCCCGTTCATGCTCTGTCTCTCTCTGTCCCAAAAATAAATAAAAAACGTGGAAAAAAA
>NW_026057579.1:3897861-3906183 GCF_023721935.1 Panthera uncia
TTTTTTTTTTTTTTTTTTTTTTTTTTTTTTTTTGAGAGAGAGAGAGGTGGGGGGAGGGAGAGAGAGGGGGACAGAGGATCTGAAGTGGGCTCTGCGCTGACAGCAGCGAGCCCTATGTAATAGGGCTCAAACTCATGAACTGAGAGATTGTGACCTGAGCTGAAGTCAGAAGCTCAACCAACTGAGCCACCCAGGAGCCCTGGAAATATTTTTTAAATAAGCACATTTATAGTTTCTGAAATTTGGAAGTATTCAGTTCTGTTTAAAAATATTTGTTTTTCTTTTTTTTTGAAAAATATTTGTTTTTCATTTATTTTTTGAATTTTGTTTTGATAGGCAAACAGTCTTACAAAGCGTAGCATTTTTAAGACATTCAAAGACTTAGAATGCACAAATTCTATTTACTTGCTCCTGTTTATTTCCATTTTTCCCCTTAGGAATTGAGTAACGGCTCCATGGTTAGGATTACTATTCCTGAAATTGCCACCTCTGAATTAGGTATGTTTGAGGTCAGACCTCACTTCCATGTATTCTCAGTTTGATTGGTGAGATTTGTAGTATTTGCTGATTTGTAATAGTAATTGGGATTTAAAAAATTTTGCTGTTTTTGAAATTATGGGATTGAATTTTTCACTTTGCAGAGAAGCTGTGAAGAGCTGGGGAGCATTTTTCAGTGTCCACTCTGTGTGGGGTACACTGGTTCTTTTTCTCTTGAGATTTTTAGGTGGAAGAATGCCATGCGGTGAGATTATATAATATATGGACGTGCCTCTTGCAAGAAAATCTGAGAAACAGGGAAACCTAAGCAACTAAAATAGTTTTTGTCCTATGTGATGGCTTTTAATCATAAAATAAATCTCTCAGTTGTTACATAAATTGAGAAATTAACGTAATTGCCTTAATTGAATAAGACTTAATATTGTCAAAATACAGTCAGACATATTTTAATAAAATTGGAGTCTGCTTAAATTATTACTGAAATACAATTTGGAAAATACTAGGTGGAGAATATTTCTGAAGATACAATAGTAAAGAAAACCTCAGGATTGAAAGGATTTGTCAATAATTGTAAGTTAAGAAAAGAATGTATAAGAAAATTCACAACATCTATTGGTTCCAAAATCTAAGTGCCAAAGCAAAGCATTGGCAGATTGTGTGTGATTTCTGGAATTTGGTAAGTAGGCTAGAATGACTTTTTCATTTTAGGAAATATCTGTCATTGGTGTGGTAAAATGATACTATGAATAGGTGTAGAGATACCTTGCTTTTCAGGTATTTAGCCAGTAATTTCAAGGTTATGTGTCTTGGAAGTATAAGCCTAAACAAAGCATATAAAAACAAATAACAGATTAAATAAAATAAATGAAAACAGAGTAAAATCTTACTCTTATAGCCAAGCAGAAGTCAGTAAGTTTCTGTGCTTTTAAGTGTCCTCAGCTCCTCAGGCAGTATCTGGTTTACACTTACTTTGCATTCAACCATGACAAACGTGGTTATTTGGTTTTCTAACATTTATTCTATTTGACTCTAATTTTTGCTGTATGTATACACACATAGTAAATTGATGAGAAAAAGGATATGCTGCTGAGGATGGGCCTGGTGACAATGGGAAAGGAAGAAAATGATCCTCTTTTGATGTGAGAATGCAAAAACATTGTAGTTTGGGGGCACTTGATACGAAAAGCAGACCCAGGTCTCTTCACAGCAGTAGTAGGACAGCAGAGCACTGTAACTGATATTTATCCAATGGTGTGGAGTCCATAAGAAAGGTAGAAATTATGTAGTATTAACTGATCTATTTAAGACAAAAACATGTAGAATGTTTATAAATTGAATGGTGTCAGAAATAATTAAAAGTTACAAAGTTTTGGTTAACAGGAATGTTAACTCATGCAGAACACTGTTTAACGGTAGGTAAGCATTGCTATTTGAGGTGGCATATATTGAATATTACATATTTATTGAAGTATTTAAGCAGTATTTTATATGAACTTATTCATGTAGAAATTGTGTTTTTGATAGAATGATCTTTATTGTCCAAAGTAGAATATATTTTTTAAAAAATTCATTCTTTTTGAGAGAGAGAGAGAGACAGCACGAGTGAGCACGAGTGGGGGAGGGGCAGAGAGAGGGGGAGATTGAGGATCCAAAGAGAGCTCTGTGCTGACAGCCGAGAGCTTGATGCAGGGCTCGAACTCATGAACCCTAAGATCATGACCTGGGCAAAATTTGGGACGCTTAACTGATTGAGCCACCAAGGTGCCCCAAACTGGAATCTTTTGAGATCAAAATGGGGAGCTATTAATAATTGCCCGGGCAGTGAATATAAATCAGTTTGTCTCAGGTAAGCTGGACTGTTGGTTTTCTATTTCTGGTCCACAATTAGCACGTGGAAAGGTGCCCTGAGACCTCTTGGAAGTCCTGTTGAATTTAGTAGTTGTTTTAAATTTCAGATGATCGACAAGGTAATGTTTGCTCCCTCTTGGTCTTTAGTGACAGTTCCCTTTTCAGAGTAATTGGCCCTTACACAGAAGTAGTTAGAAAACTTTCTTACTCAAAGGGAAAAAGAAATGCCCGCATGGGAAGCATACTAAAATTATTCTTTACTTTTAATAGTGCAAACATGTTTGCAAGCAATTAAGTTCATCCTGCCAAAAGAAATAGCTGTTCAGATGCTTGTCAAGTGGTACAGTGTCCACAGTGCTCCGGGAGGACCCAGTTATCACTCCGAGTGGAATTTATTTGTGACTTGTCTCATGAACATGATGGGTTATAACACAGACCGCTTAGCATGGACCCGAAACGTAAGTATACATAATTGGTTTTTTTTTTCTGAGTTATTCTGTTATTACTAATGTAATTTTTGCATAATTGGTAATACAATATTTAGAGTACATAGATCAATTTACTAATAGGTATACTTTAACAAAACGGAATACTACTAACGCTTATCGTGTCTACTATATGGTAAATCAAATGTCATTTAATATTTAATGATAACATTTTACTAGTAATTATAATTATTGAGTTTTTATAACGTGGTAAAGCATGTTTGACTATAATTTCTCATTTCATCTTTATAAAACGACTACAAGTTATGCTAGGATTAGTAGTAATCATCTTGGTTTTATTAATGTAGAAACTGAATCACAGAGAAATCACAGACTTGTGATTTGCTCAAAACTGGGTCTAGACTGTGTCTTCTGATTCGTGGCTTATTTTTGTTCTCTGTAGCCCAGATTGTTTTCACACACAAATTGCTTGGTCTGTGGGGAGGAAGGTTTGATTTGAGGGCGAGTTAGAGGGCTTTACCCCAAGTATCTATTCTCTTTCATTATGCACAATTAGTTTCCATAGTTGGTGAAACTGATTTCTAAATTCTTTAAGTTGACCAGTTGACAATGATACATTTATATGAATTTGCTTCTCTTTTGGGGTTATCTTTCAGTTTGACTTTGAAGGATCACTTTCCCCAGTCATTGCACCCAAAAAAGCAAGGCCTTCTGAGACAGGATCTGATGATGTAAGCATCATTATTATTATTTGCTAATAAAAATTAATTTGTGGGTATTTGTACTATAGTCTGTAGAAGTGGTATTCTTATTGATTTACATTTCTCACACCTTTTGCTTTATTTTAATACTGAATAACATTTATTTTGAAGGGCAGGATATGTTCTGTTTTCTGTGGTTATTCATTTACTTTTGTCATTAATGATCATCTAAAAATTACTGAGCATGCATAATGGTCCATGATTTGAGTTTGCATTTGTAGATGTTTTACTGCTAATTAATCCTCTAATTTAGGTTCTCAGTCATATTAGATTCCATGTATTCTTAGTGGTTCAAAAATTTTTTTTTAATTGAGGTATAATTTACATAAATGAAATGCTCAGATCTTATTACAGTTTGATCAACTTTGACAAATGCGTACTCATGTAACCCACTCCCCTTTTAAAACTTAAAACATTTCCATTATTCCATAAAGTTTCCATGGGCCATTTTTAATCATTCCCTTACTCTAGAAACAACCACTGATTTGAATTCCAGTATATGCTATTTTTGCCTGTTCTAGAACTTGATATAAGTGAAATAATGTGGTACATAATCTTTGGTATAAGGTTTCTTTCATTCAGCATGGTGTTTTTGAGATTCGTTCCTGTTGTTGCAGAGCTCAGCAGTTTGTGCCTTTTTATTGCTGAATAGCATGCACATACTGTAGCTTGTTTATCTGTTCTCCTGCTGATGGGTACCTAGGCTATTTCCGTGATTTGACTATTACGAATAAAGCTGCCACCAGCATTCAGTGACAAGTGTTTGTGGACACATATTTTCATTTCTTATGGATGAATACCATAGTGAAATTGTTGGGTCATTGCTGGTTCCCAAATTCGTTGTCCTACGTTCCTACATTCCTACATATGAGAGTTCCTCTTGTTCTTTATCTTGGCCAGCATTTGTAGCTGTCTTTTTAATTTTAACCATTTGATTGTGTATAAAGTTGTTTCTCTTAGGTTTTAATTTTTGCCTTTTCTTGATGACCAATGATGTTAAACACTTCTTTTTAATTTTTTTAAAAAAATATTTATTTCTGAGACAGAGACAGAGCATGAGTGGGGGAGGGGCAGAGAGAGAGGGGGACACAGAATCTGAAGCAGGCTCCAGGCTCTGAGCTGTCAGTACAGAGCCCGACGCAGGGCTCGAACTCAACAGACCGTGAAATCATGACCTGAGCCGAAGTCGGACGCTCAACTGACTGAGCCACCCAGGCGCCCCTTAAACACTTGTTTATGTGCTTATTAGTGACCAAAACATGTCTTTGCCAAGTTTCTGCTCAAATCTATTATATATTTTTAATTGGATTTTTAAAAATATTTATTGAGTTATAGAAGTTCTTTATATATTCTGGATATGAGTTATTTGTTGTGTACGTTTGGGGAATATTTTCTCTGAATTTGTGGCTTAATAATGTCTTTGGATGAGCAGATTTAAAAAAATTTTAGTTACTCATTTTATCAATTTTTTTTACTTTTTAAAAAAATGTTTTTTCTTTAATGTTTGTTTATTTTTGAAAGAGCTTGAGTGGGGGGTGGGGCGGGCAGAGAGAGAGAGAGAGAGAGAGAGAGAGAGAGAGAGAGATGCAGAATCCAAAGCAGGCTTCAGGCTCCAGGCTGTCAGCACAGAGCCTGATGTGGGGCTCGAACCGCAAGCCGCAAGATCATGAACTGAGCCGAAGTCAGCCGCTTAACTGAGCCACCTAGGCGCCCCTCCATGTTTTACTTTTATGGTTTGTTCTTTCTCTATCTGGTCCAAGCGTTTAGTTTTGTTTTTTGAGAGAGGGTACAAGTGTGTGAGGGGCAGAGAGAGAGAGGGAAGTGGGGCTCATCTGGGGCTTGTGCTTTTACCCAAAGCAGGGCTTGTACTCACCCAAAGTGGGACTTGAGCTCACCTGATGTGGGGCTTAAACTCGTGAACTGTTGAGATCATGACTTGAGCTGAAGTCAGATGCTTGATGACTAAACCACCCAGGTACCCTGGTTCAAGAGTTTTTAAATTAGAATAACACACTGTATTAAGCCTTGGAAAAGCATCAGGAAATTCTAAGACCTGAAAATAGCATAAACTATATTCTGTCAATGCAATACAATAAATCAAAGTAGAAACCAAAACAGACTCAGTACTTGGAAAATGTAGCACAATCAGTCTGAGTATAAGATTAAGTTTATTAGGTTGTAATGCTAGCCCCAGCATTTTATAAACATAGAAAAATACACTAACTGGATGTAAGTAGACTTCTCCCCTCAAAACACAGATAAGTGTAGTGGTCACTAAACTTGCCTGTCTGCACTTCCTGCCTTTCATTCTTTACTTTTTGCTTCATAGGAAATCACCTAATCACCTGATCTTTGTCAGTCTCTATATAAGTAGTGGGATTCTTCCTCCATAGTCCCTTTCCTCAAAGGGCACGACTAAATTTTTTCAAATGGGTTTTGAAGTGGCTTGTCTTAATGTCTGTTACTGGCATCTGGAAGTTGCTTAGCTTATTTTGATGTGGATCCTAATTTTTAAGTATTCTGAGTTTTTTTTCAACTTAATGTAAAATTGGAACTTGAATTGTTTTAATGATGGCCTTACGAGGAGGTGTTATTTAAAAATTAACATCTTCTTCATTTTTCTCAGGACTGGGAGTATTTACTGAATTCAGACTACCACCAGAATGTTGAGTCTCATCTTTTGAATAGATCTTTATGTTTGAATCCTTTGGAAGTTTCACAGATGAAGGATGAAGATTTTTCACAGAATCTCATTCTGGATTCCTCTACACTTCTGTTTACTCATATACCTGCAATTTTTTTTGTTCTTCATCTTGTTTACGAGGAGCTGAAGTTGAATACTCTAATGGGAGAAGGAATCCGTTCACTTGTTGGCCTTCTTGTTCAGTTGGCAAGGTAAATATTGTTTGTAGCTTAGAAAATGCCAAGAGGTTCTTAGAGGATTTGATCTCAGCCATGAATATCATAGAGGAACCTTGAAAATAAATTTCTGAAGTCTACCTTTTTGGGAAACCAGAGCTTTTTCTATAGACCACAGAAACGTTTGAAGGTACTGGCTGTGAAAAAACCTTGTGGGCCGTTAATGGGGTTCCTCGTCTTTGACCTAAGATTAGTGGGAGGTCACAAAAGTTATGTTAAACAGCAGATGTGATGTGCTCAGCTCTTCGTTTTGACAAGATGACTGGCTACACTGTGGTGGAAGTTCTATAATAACACCTGGCTGTTTTGTAATAATACCGACAATCAAATTGGAGATACAGTTAACACGATCACAGTTAACATATGTAAATTGTAGGTGTTATGATTTGATAAGGAAACTTGTCCAGAATTGTCTCTAAGAACAAGAATGTTGTTTGCTGGTGTGGGCTCTTTTTGCTGTGTTTTTGTTGTCTCAGTCTGTCATCATCCCTGTCTTTGAGACTCTTGTAGTGTATCCATAAGATTGTTTTTGGCACTGGATTCTAAAGGACACATTTAGGTGTTGTTTCAGCCTTTGTAACCCTTGGTGATATAGAAAGTTGAATTTTAATTGAAATGTCAACCTCTGAGTTAAGATTATAGTACATTTTCTAATTTCTCTGATCTTCCTCAAGATTCTGAGATTGTTTTCTGAGATGTGGCAGTTTTAATTGATGGTCGCTTTCTCTTATGACAAATCATGACTGTCATGGGAAATTCTTTTTGTAATGAAATGATTTCCAAACCATAATCATGACTTTCTGAAATAATGTTTTATAGTGTCTTACATTTTATAAAAGGTGTTTTTTACATATATATATTATTTGATCTTTAAAACTTCCGAGTGGGAATTTCCCTACTTTCTAGAAGAAAATACTGAGGTTCATAGAGATAACTTGCCGAAGATTACAAAACTAATGAATAATAGAGGAGAAACTAGTTTTACCCCCATAAAATGTATCTAGCAAAAGGGAGTTTGGGTTGCATATATCATACTGGACACTTTCAGGTCCAGAAATAGAATAAAAAGACTCTAGATTTGATGATCTTCTTTGTCATAAGTTTTTAAACTGAAAGGTTGAACTGGTGAATCCTAACTCTATGGGGGAAAATACTTTAATACCTTTCTTGTGATTTCTTTTTTATATGGTGTTACTATTTTAGGGATTTAAAATTGGAGCCTTATGTAGATCATTACTATAGAGATTACCCAACACTTGTCAGAACTACTGGACAAGTGTGCACAATTGATCAAGGTAAGTGTTTGTGCCATTAAAGTTTTTCTAAACAGTGAGTGACTTTGCTTGTATCTTTCTGGGGGAATAGCCGAAGATATATTTTTTACCATTAGTCTCTTAAGTGAGATGTGGTATCTTTCCACTAAGTAGGTTTCAGTTTGTACTGTTTGATCTCTGACTGGTAGTAAGAGATAACATTAATTTTCGTGTGTGGGAAAAATTTTACCCATCCCTAAGTGCTAAGGAGGCTTTGCCCTAGATCTGTCCAATTAGTAGCCACCAACCATGTTATTTAAATTAATTCATACTGAAAACTCAGTTCCTCAGTTGCACTAGCCACATTTCAGTAGCTACATCAGACTAGTGGCTGCCATATTGGATAGTGTAAGTATAGAACATTTCCATTACCGCTCTTTTATCCTAAACCTTGAGTTATAGAGACTCAAGATTGGGGCCCACTTGTTAGAGTGGACTCCTCGGTATCTCTTGTTTTCTCACCATAAGGATTAGGGCAGAAAATTTTAGTTAGATTCTTTATATGCCTTGAGTACAAGGATTTGCTAAATTTCAATG
>NW_026057579.1:3906193-3969241 GCF_023721935.1 Panthera uncia
TTTATGCATCATCCATCATTTTTTACTTCTGAGCCACCAAGCATTTATCAGTGGGTGAGTTCTTGTCTGAAGGGTGAAGGAATGCCGCCCTATCCTTACCTCCCCGGAATCTGTGAAAGAAGTAGACTTGTAGTCTTGGTATGTATTGCCTAACGTGTTTATTTTTTTTTTTAAACTTAATTTTTAAAATTACACAAAAAATTTAACTTTTTCATTTTGTGTACATTTCTGTGAACTTCAGCAAATGTATAGATTCATGTAATCACCACCATAATTAGGACACAGAATAGTTTCATCACCCTGCAAAATTCCCACATGCTTTTGAGATTCATCCAAGGTGTTGCCAGTGTCAGCAGTTCATTGCATTTAATTGCTAAGTACTAGTCCATTGTGTGAATGTTTCACATGGGTTACCCATTCACCCGTTGAAGATATTTGAATTGGTTCCAGTCTTTGGCAGTTATGAATACAGCTCCAGTAAACATTCATGTCTAGGTTTTAGTGTGAACATAAATTTTCATTTCTTAAGGGTAGATACCCAGCGGTGAGATCAATGATCATATAGTAGTTTTCAGAGCAGCCGTACCATTTTCCATTCTCACCATCAATTGTGAGGGTTTCATTTTCTCTACATGTCAGTGATTGGTATGGTCATGATTTTTATTTATTTTAGTTTTTTTTGAGTTTGTGCATTTTTTTTTTTGAGAAATCGTGAGCGTGAGCATGCATGCGAACAGGGAAGGGGCAGAGAAAGAGAGAGAGAAAGAGAATCCCAAACAGGCTCCATCCACACTGTTGGTGCAGATGCTGATGTGGGGCTTGAACTCACGAACGATGAGATCATGACCTGAGTTGAAATCCAGAGTTGGATGCTTAACTGACTGAACTGCCCAGGCGCCCTGGTCATGATTTTTAATTTTTGCCATTCTGACAGATGTGTAGGAGTATCTCATTGTAGTTTTAATTTGTATTTCCCTGATGGCTAATGATGTTTTGAGAGTTCTAGATGGGAGGTTTTGTCAGCTATATGGATTATAAATGTTGTCTGGTTTGCAGCTGTCCTGTCTCATCATTTTCTTAATGGTTCTTTTGCAGAGCAAAATGTTTAATTTTGTTGCATCCAGTTTACCCAGTTTTTCTTTTATGGAGAGTACTCTTGGTGTCTAAGATTTCATTGTTTAACTTCAGTTCACAATTAATTTCTCCCAGAAGTTTTATAGTTTTCTGCTTTACACTTAGATGTAGAATCCATTCTGATAATTTTTTTTTAATAAGATGTGAGATTTAGGTTGAGGTTTTTATTCCATTTGGATGTCCAGTTATTTTTAACACCATTTATTGAGAAGACTATCCTTTCTGTATTGCTTTAGCACTTTTATGAAAAATTAGTTTGCCGCATTTTTGTGGGTCTGTTTCTGGGCTGTCTGTAGTAGTTTGTTGATCTGTGTTGCTGTCCACACTGTCTTGGTTACCGTAGCTGTATAGTAAGTCTTAAAATTGCTTTGTGTGATTCCTCTTTTCTTTTTTTTTTTTTTTTAACGTTTTATTTATTTTTGAGACAGGGAGAGACAGAGCATGAACAGGGGAGGGTCAGAGAGAGGGAGGCACAGAATCTGAATCAGGCTCCAGGCTCCGAGCCGTCAGCACAGAGCCCGACGCGGGGCTCGAACCCACAGACCGCGAGATCATGACCCGAGCCGAAGTCGGCCGCCTAACCGACTGAGCCACCCAGGCGCCCCTGTGATTCCTCTTTTCATTATTCTTCTTTTTCAGAATTGTTTTATTATATGCATGTATGTATGTTTCAAGTTTTTATTTAAATTCTAGTTAACATACAGTATAATACTGGTTTCAGGAGTAGAATTCAGTGATTTAACACTTACATACAACACCCAGTGCTCATCATAACAAGTGCCCTCCTTAATACCGATCACCCATTTAACTCATTCCCCTGCCCACCTCCCATCCAGCATCCCTTATTCAGTTAGTTCATGTCTGAGTTCAAACCTTCAGATACAAACAAAAGACTTTGGTAAAGGTGAGTTACTTCACGTTCCCATCCCCTTCTCGCTGGAACAGCCTGGGTCCTTTGTGGACCTTCCCAGAGACGGGGCCTTCCCAGGCTTACTGGAGAATTTCATGCTTTTGTTTCCTCCACAGATATCACTGCACTATAAATGTCTATGTACCCTGCTCGTCTTTTCTTTTATTCCACATCCTGCTTTTCTTCATGTTGAGAAAGGCTTCAGAGCCCCCATGACTCTGAAACAGACATGCAGGAGAGTAATTTTTCTTTTTTTAAAAAAAATGGTAGTCAAATATACATAACATATTTATATATGTATTTTTAATATTTTAACTATTCTTAAGTGTACAGTTAATTCAGTGGCATTAAATATATTTATAAAATATTAAGAGCAGATTTAGGGGCACCAGGGTGGTTCAATACATAAAGCGTCTGACTCTTGATTTCAGCTCAGGTCATGATCTCACAGTTCATAAGATCGAGCTCCACATTGGAGTCCATGCTGGCAGCATGGCCTATTTGGGATTCTCTCCCTCTCTCTCTCTCTCTCTCGCCTCCCCCTCCTCTCAAAATACATACGTGAAAAAAAACCTTCTAAAATATTAAGAGCAGGTTAATTCCAGAACTTTTACATCCTTAATGCTTATGTAGAAACATTTAAGTGAAACCACCAAATATGTTGGTACTGTCCAACTCTGCTGGATGGGGGGAGACTTGATGTGTATCTAGCCACAAAGGGGAGCCGGAGAAATAAGAATATACCAAGTTGGTCAGCCTCCAACTTAAATTATGTTAGTCAACTTGTAGATACTTGTATTACAACTTTTCGTTGTGAGATATGATGTCAGTTAGGTTCAGGACTATGTCATTTGCAGTGCTTGTATTGGTTTAGAATATAGAGTTTTTAAGATTCTCCTGCGTTATAGTAAAATTTTAATGGAATCGTGCTGCTTTCTTTGAAAAGAAAAAAAAGCTTAGTGCAGGTGCAGATATTGGTGGTAGCAAATATTCAAATGAGACCTTTGAAGGCCAAAGTGAAGGGTGTGGGTTAGGGTTCACCTAACCAGAAACAACCCAAGTGTTTGTCAGTTTATGAATGGAGAAAGTTTGGTACATCTGTGTAATGGAATACTACTTAGCAATAAAAAGAAACCAACTACAGACGCACGCAGTAATGTGAATGAATCTCAGAGGGATGCTAAGTTGAAGAAGTAGGACACAGAAGCTTATATAATCTAAGATTCCATTTATGTGATATTGTTGAATAGGCAAAACCATAGGGAAAGAAAACAGGAGTTGTTGTTTCCTGTGCTGGGTGTAGGAGGAGTAGATTGATTACAAAGGGTGCAGGGAGCGTTTTGGTGTGATAGAAGTGTTCCACATCATGATTGTAGTAGTGATTGTATTATTGTATGTTGTCAACACTCAAAGCTGTACACCTAAAATAGATGAATTTTCCTCCGTGTAATTATACGTCATTCGTTTGAAAAATAATGTAAATTTTCTCCTTATGCAGAGTATTGCACTCTACATACTTGGTAATGAGAGCTCTGTTTCTGATGAATCTTCACAGTATTTATCCAGGATAACTATAGGTAAGTCAGTGTAATGTTAGACTTCCCAAAATGAATTTTTTCCCCCAAAACACAGTTTTACAAATGTTAATATCAGAATTGAGATTAAAAAATTAAAGATTTCCTAAGTGTTCTAGAGGCCATGTCTTGCCTCATTTTAGTGGTGGCCTTTTGCACTGTTCTTGTCCGTGGTTTATAGCTAATTTTCAGAGACCAGGAGTACTTCAGATCTAACAAATTTTACATTTTTTCAATGTATGTAAAAAGGACTTATTTTATTTTATTTTAATTTTATTTTTTGTCCATAATCTTAATCTTACTGTCTTCAGTATCCCCTTTGCAAAGTACGGTAACATATTCAAAGATTCCAGCAACCAGGCATAGACATCTCTGAGGACTATTATTTGGCCTACCACAGAGTATTAATTTACATTTAATGAAATCATTGACATAATTGAGTTTAAGTCAATTATTTTTATAAGTTTCTCTATTCAGGTTCTGTTTTAGTCGGTGTGAGCCTCTGTACTAAATGTACCATAAATTAAGTGGCTTAAACAACAAACTATTTCTCACAGTTCTGGAGGTAATGAAACCCAAGATCAGAGTGCCAGCGCGGTCATTTTCTGGTGAGAACACAGATTCCTGGTGAGCAGATGGCTATCAAAAAAGGACTATTTTGGCCTCAGGGAAATTATTATACTTTCCAGCCTGCCAGAGGACTGCTTACTTTTTTTTTAGGAGTTGTTTGAATTTTCATTTCCAAGTGTCTTCTGTTATATGTTCTCTTTATCAGGATAACTATCAAAATAAAATTTCCTTTTCATTGCCTTTTAGCCCCCCAGAAGTCACAAGCAGAACAAGAAGAAAACAGGTGATTTTTATTCAGATAATGCTTTTATATTAAAAATATAAAACATTATTGCATTTTACTATTCTTTTTAATATTTTTGTGTTTTCTTCTCTTACAGGTTTAGTTTCAGGCATTCTACATCAGTTTCTAGTCTAGCTGAACGATTAGTCGTCTGGATGACTGATGTAGGTAAGGTAGTCTTTGTTACTTTTCATGTGTCTTTGAGATACTGGTGAGAACCCCCTGCTTTCCCTGGACACCTCCTTGTTCAGTAGGCCGTGCTTCTTCACAGCGAGCTAGAACTGGGAAGCAGGAGAAGAGAGGGACTCTCGTTCTATGAAAGGATCCTGCAGGACCAGTGTTAAGGCGCTTCAAGCCTCACTTCCTTTCCCTGACCATGTCATACCTTCCGGATTATAATACCTAGTATACCAGCTTTTATCTCTCGATGGGTCAGAAATGTTTATTTGCTTCACCTTAGGCCAATTAAAGCTGTAGCTATGTGGACTGGCCTTAGAATGGAGAACTGTAATCACTACACATACAGACTTGAAGCAGTTGTAATACTCAGATATCAGAAAGTATTTCTGGCTAATTGTAAAAGTAATTGTACAAACACTTCAGGGTGTGTTTTTGAAGAATATAGGCTAGTGGTTTCGGCTCCAAGATGAGGATAGAGCTGGAAAGAGGGAAAGGGAGGAAAGGAGTTCCCTGTTCTCTTTTCTCGAAGCCAGTGCTCTTAGGATTTAAATGGAATAAAATACTAAAGACCTTTTTTTTTTTTTTTTTGAAAATAAAGAACTAAAAATTTTAAATTATGGATATGAAGATATAAAAAATGACAATGTTATCGTATAGTCTGTTATAAAATAATGGTGTAATGAATATTACAGGATGTCTGAGTTCTTATTTAAAGAATATTCTAAACGACTTAGTTTTTCACTGTTGTTTTAAATATGCTCTCATGAAAATTACAATATTATTGTATAGTATTACAGATAAGATACCTGTGCTGAAAAACATTAGATGAGTTAGTTCTGTCCATTTGTATGTCATATGATATTTAATAAAAGCGTTATTCTCGTAGAAGGGAACATTTTTACCTCAATAATTAATCAACTTCCAATATTAATAAATAATATATAATAGTATAAAATTGAGAAATTCGTTACAGGAAAAATAAATTTTAATTTACCTAAGGTCTTGAAAATTTTAAATATGAAGTATGGTATAATATAAAAGAATGCATAAAATGTGTATGTTTAGAGGTCACCTACCATTGTAAGTAGAACATTGCTAGTGTACTAGAAGGCCCTTGCATGTCCATTCCATGTGATATCTTCCTCTCACACAGCCTACTGCTGCAGGCTAAACCGAGGTTTTTTATTACCTTCCCTCATTCTTTTTTCTTTTTTTAAATGCTTATTTTTCAGAGAGACAGAGAGAGAGAGTGAGCAAGGGAGGGGCAGAGAGAGAGGGAGACACAGCAACT
This sequence comes from Panthera uncia, assembly GCF_023721935.1. NCBI lineage: Eukaryota > Metazoa > Chordata > Mammalia > Carnivora > Felidae > Panthera > Panthera uncia. The sequence continues at coordinate 3,912,136 of NW_026057579.1, forward strand.
GAAGCAGGCTCCAGGCCCTGAGCTGTCCGCACAAGCCTGATGTGGGGCTGGAACCCACGAACTGCAAGATCATGACCCAAGCCAGTTGTTCGCTTAACTGAGCCACCAGGCGCCCCGTTCCCTCATTACTTTCATAGTTCTATCATCTTTTTTTTTTTTTAAATGTGTATTTATTTTTAAGAGAGAGGGAGAGATAGAGCATGAGCGGGGGAAGGGCAGAGAAAGAGGGAGACACAGAATCTGAAGCAGGCTCTAGGCTCTGAGCCGTCAGCACAGAGCCGGACATGGGGCTTGAACTCACAAACTGTGAGATCATGACCTGAGCCGAAGTTGGATCATTAACCAACTGAGCCACCCAGGCGCCCCCATAGTTTTATCATCTTTATCTGTTGCTTGGTGTTGTAGGTCTTTGAACTTCATATAAATGAATGTAGATATAAATTGTTTTTTTCACTCAATTCATCTGTATTAACTCATGTAGCAGTAGATCATTCATTTTCACTGCTCTATACTCTATGGTTTGAATATATTCCAGTTTATTCTATTGATGATAGCAGTTGGGCTGTTTCCTCCCTACCCTTTTTTTGTCATAGTGAGTGAATAGCGTTGCTAATCAGTATGTTAATACTTGTGACTGGTGCACATGTACACAAATTTCTGTATGGCTGTTAATGGACCATAAGGGATGGACCTATGTGTACATGCTGTGTGTTTTCCAAAGTGATTGTACCACTACCAACTGTGGATGAGAATTACTATTTTTCTACATAGTTGCCAACACTTGGTGTTGATTTACTTTATTTAATATTTGTCAAATGAATGAAATTATATATTTAGTAGTTTTTAATTTGATCTTTCCTGATCACTCAGGAAATAAACCATCATTTCATATGTTTATTGACCATTTGTGTTTCTTTTTTGGGAAATGTCTTTTTGTCCTTCCTGTCTTTCCTGTTGGGTTGTTTCTCTTTTTCTGAAGGTTTTTAGTTCTTTTAAAGAGACCTTTTGTACTAATCCCTGATGTTAAGACATTAGTCTGGTAGTAAGGTGAACGGAATCAATTTCTCTTTTTATTTGTCAGGATAGATATTGATTAATTTCAGACAGAGGATAATTGGGACAATAGCAGGTCTGAATGAAAAATGTTCTCCTTTCCTTTCATCACAAGGTTTCACTTTAAGAGACTTGGAAACTCTTCCCTTTGGAATTGCTCTTCCCATCAGAGATGCAATTTACCACTGTCGTGAACAGCCTGCTTCAGACTGGCCAGAAGCTGTCTGTCTCCTGATCGGACGGCAGGATCTGTCTAAACAAGCCTGCGAAGGAAACTTGCCCAAAGGGAAATCTGTGAGTATTAACACTGAAAGTTCAAGGTTCAGGTTTAGTGTCAAAATCGAAGTAGAAATCTTCATTTTTCTCTTAAGTCTTTTTCCAAGTGTATATTTCAGTTTGTCTTTTATGTTTTATGCCATGGGGTTTATAATTGGGCAGATACTCTTATTTATGAATTGACATGGGAACAGAGATTTTGTGAAGGCTCTGTTTTGCCTAGACTTTGCTTTGAGTTAGGACAAGTGCTGAGTGTATACATCCAGTACCATGACTCTTTCTCTACTTGTTGGTAGTGAAATTGGTAAGTAACTACTTTCGTAGTTAATAGCCTCATGTTGAATATGTAACTATTTTCTCTTTCCTACTTATTTTGATGTGAATTTCTTGATTTTAACCTTTGAAATAGATGTAAATACATCTGTTTAATCACATAAAACTGAAGTCGCAGGAAAAAGTTCTTTGGGAGCTGGGATAAGAGACACTAAAGTTGTTTAGAAGATGTCTTAGATTATCCCTCCTGAAATTCTTTCCTTTGTCAGTCTTCCAATATGCTTTTACTCTTTTTATTATTATTATTATTATTATTATTATTACTATTATTATTTTTAATTATTTTTTAACTTACATCCAAGTCAGCATATGGTGCAACAGTGATTTCAGGAGTAGATTCCTTAATGGCCCTTATCCATTTAGCCCATTCCCCCTCCCACAACCCCTCCAGCAACCCTCTTTGTTCTCCATATTTAAGAGTCTCTTATGTTTTGTCCCCCTCCCTGTTTCAATATTATTTTTGCTTCCCTTCCCTTATGTTCATCTGTTCTGTGTCTTAAAGTCCTCATATGAGTGAAGTCATATGACATTTGTCTTTCTCTGACTAATTTCGCTTAGCATAATACCCTCTAGTTCCATCCACATAGTTGCAAATGGCAAGATTTCATTCTTTTTGATTGCCGTGTAATACTCCATGTGTGTGTGTGTGTGTGTGTGTGTGTGTGTGTGTGTGTCACATCTTCTTTATCCATTCATCCATCAGTGGACATTGGGCTCTTTCCATACTTTGGCTATTGTTGATAGTGCTGCTGTAAACATTGGGGTGCATGTACCCCTTTGAAACAGCATACCTGTATCCCTTGGATAAAAACCTGGTTAGTTCAGTTGCTAGGTCATAGGGTAGTTCTATTTTTAATTTTTTGAGGAACCGCCATACTATTTTCCAGAGTGGCAGCACCAGTTTGCATTCCTACGCTTTTACTTCGTTTTTTAAAAGTTTATTTATTTATTTTTAGAGAGAAAGTGTGCGCACGTGTGCCTGCACATGGGGGAGGAGCAGAGAGAGAGGGAGAGACAAAGAATCCTAAGCAGGCTCCGTGCTGTTAGTGTGGATCCCAACGTGGGGCTCAAACTCACCAACTTAACTGTGAGATCATGACCTGAGCCAAAACCGAGTTGGATGCTTAACCAGCTGAGCCACCCAGGCACCCACCCCCCCAGTCTGCTTTTATAAAGAATGGGTTCTGAGAAGACTACCAATAGAAAATCAAATACATCATTACTCTCTAATGATCTCTCTTTTAAAATCAGTCGTTTTTAAAACTTAAAAATGGAATTTCTGGTACTTCTTTTAGAACTCTATTTAGCTTAAAAAAAAAAAAATGGTAGTATTGCATTACCCTGAGGATCAGAGAGGATTCTGGGATGGTTTTTCCACTCCAGGTGACTCTTCAACTTTGTTTATATCCCTAAGAGAATAGCACACATTTGCCTCATCACTTACTAGCTTTTGAACATATTAATCAAAATGTAACTATTTATAATCCACATTAGGTCTTAGGCTATTAATGCTTCTTCAGACCTTCTGAGTCTGTATCACAATTTGCCTGCTGGGTCTGTGACAGAAGCTGTTGCTGTGGATCCCATCTCCAGCAGCGTTGGCCCAGCATACCTTGCTTTTTATCTATACTTGTATAACAGCTCTTAGTTGAATTACTATTTGTCTTGTTCTAAACAGAAAACCATTTTTTTTTTTTTTTTTTTCTAATAATATGATGATCCTTTTATTTACCAAGATAAATTTTAGTATTTAGACTTGTTTTGTTACTATTATGAGAGCAGTTTAACATCATTAGCACTAAAACCAAATGATATTGATAATCTTTGATTTGTATTTAGGTGTGATTTTAAGTAATTCTGTCTAAATTCAATTTGTTCAGTTATTTGAGGCTACCTTTTATAACTCTTCTATTTTCAGTGCATTGGGTATTTGAGTCTATACTTTATAGCAAACTCATCCATTAGAATATAGTTTTTTTCAAAATTAGATATTCCATAGGAACCATAATGAATATTTATGAACTAAGTAAGAAGGATTGGTTAATCATATCTATTATTTTTTTTTCCAGCTAATGTTGCTTCCACATTAAATGTCATAAAACATTAGCATTTTAAATGGAATTAATTTTTTGTTAAAGGAGTATAAAATCCTTGAGAGAAAATGAGAAGATTTCATGCTATTCATACCTAGGTTGAAGTGTGATTGAATTATTTGGATGGGGAAGGCTCATATGAAAGCACATGCTGAGCTTCTGAGAAAGAATGATAATCAAGGGATTAACCCTTCTCGCTTGTTTTGCTGCAGTCTGATTAAGAAATCCAATTAAGAAACATCCTTATAAAAAAGTGAAAATCAATTATGATCCATTTTAAAGTACTAAAGTAAGAAAGTACTGTTAACTTTCTCCAGTCTTTGGTATATACCCTTCCAGGTTGTTTTCTTCTGCTTATATTAATCAAAGATATTATTTAAGTTAGCCTGGGTTCTTCAGTAATAGTGAGTGGGTTTCATATTCCACTTCTAATAATTTGTTTCCTTTTTAGAACATTTAGGATATAGTTATATTTTTATTATTTATTTAGAATGTTTCTCTAATGGAGTCAGCTGACTATTGTCCTAAATCTAATGTTTTTTCCCTTAGCTCAATAAAGAATTTTCCCAAGTGAGCAATATGATTGTACTTTTAAAAAAGACTTCTAGATTGAAGTCCCAGTATACACTGGGTACCCAAACCAGCTTTGTTCTCTGTACTGATAGAGTCATAGTGCATCATCCTATATATCTTTGTATTCAGTGAGTGCATGGTGGTTGGTTTTTAAATTATTACAACCAAGTCTGTTACTCAGGTGCTCTCATCAGATGTTCCTTCAGGAACAGAAACTGAGGAGGAAGATGATGGCATGAATGACATGAATCAGGAAGTTATGTCATTAATATGGAGTGAAGATTTAAGGGTGCAGGACGTGCGAAGACTTCTTCAAAGTGCGCATCCTGTCCGTGTCAATGTAGTACAGTATCCAGAACTCAGTGACCATGAGTTTATTGAGGAAAAAGAAAACAGGTAAAGGAAACATGTCATTATCACTTGTCGGTGTTTTTGTTTTTGTTTTTGTTTTTTTTTTTAATGTTTATGTATTTATTTTGAGAGAGAGAAAGTGTGCACATGGGGGAGAGGCAGAGAGAGAATCCCAAGCAGGGGTTGCACTGTCAGAGCAGAGCATGACGCGGGGCTCAATCCCACGAATCATGAAATCATGACCTGAGCTGAGATCAAGAGTCAGACACTTAATGGACTAAACCACCCAGGCGCCCCTCTTGTCAATGTTTTTTTGTGCTTTAAAACCCTAAAAAGATACTTCGGAGTTAAAAGTACCATGTATTTTAAGTTTTTGTTCAAAGTTGGTAAACCATAACATTTTTTCAAAGTATTTGAAACGTAAGAGTATCTGATGACATAAGTGACCCTCCTCTCGAAATATAGCTATGTGCTATTTAGAAAAGGTGACTCTAAGACCATTTTGCTTAATATAAAGTTTTTAGTGTAGTTTAAACTTATACCAGTAAGTTTTTTTCTGATCTGATCAGTAATACTCTCTGAAACTTCTCTGCTGCCATTCTCTAACATACATTATTTCTGTTGGTAATTGTAAGACTCAGTAGTACCCATTCTGTGACATTTCAGGGTTGTTGCCTTGGGACAATTCCACTTATATTTTAAAATTCTTTCCTGTCCTGTTAACCTGCCTTGTATCTATCCTCTGTAATTTTTCCACTATGATTTTCTGGTTCTCCTTAACTTTGCTTACTGTGGTACTGCTTTAAGGGGAAGGACCATCCACACTTAGCCTCAGGGTGCTGAAGATCTGAATTAGTCATAATCTTCCTCTCACACTTTCCTCTCCATATATACCTAGGTAATAGAGGAGATTGAGTGACAGAGAAGTTGTGTGAAAGCCTAGGTTGGCCACTATCCGCTGGGTATCTTTGGATGAATTACTTAACTTCTTGTTGCCTCAACTATAAGAATAGGCATAATTGTAGCATTCGTACATCACAAGGTTGCTCTGTGTGTACAGTGAGTTATTTCTACATAGTGGTTAGAACACTGTCCAGTATGTAGTAAAGCTGAATGCAGTTAGCCATGATTATTAACTGAGTTCATTGATACGATGCTAGTTTTTTTTTTTTTTTTTACCTTTTAATATCTCTGAAATCAGAATATGTTTTTCAGTCAATAGGTATTATAGTTTAATTGGCAATATTTTTTTAGTGCTTCATGAAATAGTGATGCGTCTTGTAATCAGTGACATCTTAAATAGAAAGGATTACAGTATTGTTTCCGTTATCACAGTTTTGTGGATTATATTTAAGGTTTCTGCTAAAAACATTCTATGGGATTGCCTTGAATTTTTCTGATTCTAAATTAACATGGGGCATTGTTCCTAAAGAATCTTAGGACAGCAAATTTTCCTCACCAAAAAATTAGAAAAGCTGTATGTGTATACAGTTAGAGAACGTGCTTATGAATAGCTTTGTCTGCAGAGAAAAAGCCTCTGAAGGGATTTTTTTGTGTCTTCAGATATAACTTGTGTTAAGTGTTTGTTTCCTGATTATAAATGCCCCTACTTCCACAATTTCTGTTTGATTTTTCTTTTTAAGGGGCTACATGGAACAGGATTTAATATAGAAACAAGAGTGGTGTATTAGTTTCAAACTAGAGCCCACTGAAGCCATTTTAACCTTGAATATAACTGATTTATAATGCTATTAATCCTATAAATCTTGGCCATCATGTAAGTGAAACTAATTATTTTTTCCCTGGAGACACTATGAAATCCTCTGGCTTCCAATATAGGGAGTTTCTTTCCTGTGTACAGGCCACAGAGGTAGCACTACTCAGGCTTTGGTGGCAGAAAGGATGGGAAGAGGATCCCAGAGATGTAGTGGATGCAGTTAGTCTGAAAATAACAAAAGGAGGAAACCCAAAACATACAACATTTTCCTTTGAGCAGGTTAGCCTCAGAGTGGAATTTTACATTTCTCTTTGTGGATGTCCAGGGAGGGTTGGCTTGATTTATAGCCCATCTGGTTTTCACTTAAAGCAAATATGAAAAGAAAGGAAATGTATCTCTCTCTTAGAATTTCTAAGGGGAACAGAGTATTAAAATGAGAATAACCACGTTTGGATCACATCTTTGTTTGGATTTACTTTGATGTGATTTCATCTTACCAGCACTTCTTCTTTTGGAATACTTTCCTACAGATTACATTCCAGTTTCTTTTTGCTTAAAGGTTTTTCACATGTTGGTTTTGATTTTAATTATAGATTGCTCCAGTTGTGTCAGCGAACTATGGCCCTTCCCGTAGGACGAGGAATGTTTACCTTGTTTTCATACCATCCTGTTCCAACGGAACCACTGCCTATTCCTAAATTGAATTTGACTGGTATGTTAAATTCTGTGCTCAGCAAGAAAGGAAAATGATTAAGTATTATTTTTAGTGGCGTTGTTGAATTGTTTTAGTTAAAACCAAAGAAGTGTTCTTTCTATCCCCAGTGATTTCATATATTATTAATAGCTACTCTAGTGGTTGTCAAAGCTCAAATAGCAAAGCACAGTAAACATTGAGGGACGTAGCATGGAGCCTGTAACTAGGTTTTGCTTTTAATGAAACCATTTCATGATATAAAAAGGCACTTGGGAAAGTTTAGAAAGATACTGATAATGGTGAGGTTATTGAACTTTAAATACTCTTAAAGTAGAATATGTAGATGGTCAAGTACAGTAGTCTCACTTGGTAGGGTTCACTGGTGTTAACATTTTGGTATGTATGGTTCTCAGTTTTTTCTATTTTATAATTTTATATGTGCTTACTTATCAGCAAATTTGAATCTGTTTTAGAAATTGTTTTAAAATTTACTGTAGAGGGAGAATCCTTTCATACCTACCAAACATAGGTGTACAATTATATTGTGTATATGTGTACGTAGGTAGGTATTTGTATACACGTTTTTAATCAACAACTTGATTTTTTGTTTGCTCCAGAGTATTTTATTTAATGGAATATAGTTTATGTAAACAACCTGGTTTTGTTGGAGGTTATCGTTTTTTTTTTTGCTATTATAAACATGTTGTCAGGAGGGTGTAGTCATTTAGTTTAATTGCTTTAAAAGTGGAATTCCTAGGACAGCTAGATTTTTAAGGCTTTGATATAACATATTGTTAAATTACCTTTCTGGTTGGTTGTGTGGATTTTTACTTCTGTGAGATGGAAGTGTGTTCATTTCTCAATATTATGGGTTACAGTGGGTTTTATAGTGCATGCTCACCTAATGCTAGTTTGAATATGTTCTCAAGGTGCTGGTTGTGTACATTGAAATTATCATTGAAAATTCCTGAACTATAATATGTGTGGTTTCATGAGACCTCTACAAAATATATATATTATACATGCAGTAATATATATAATATATGGAAATATAATTCCACAGTGTTTTAAGTTGCACAATTTAATAAAATCCAGGGTCCCACTTAGATATGTGGAGATCTTGCACATTTAGTAGCATACGGAAAATGAGAGAACAACACATTTTCATCTTATTATATCTGTTCTGGAGCCCTAATCTTATTTAGAGATACAGCAAGCAGAATTACCTTCAGTATTTGAATTGTTCTCCCTCTTAGAGATGAAGCAGTATGGCAAAATTTGACTAATTACTGAATCTTAGAGAACAGAGTATATAGGTGTTCATTCTATTAATCTTTCAACTGTTTGAAGGTTTTCATATAAAGAATTTGGGTTAAAAAGAAAATAATCTCGTGCAAAGTTGGCAAATGTTAAAATGTATTAAATCTGGGCAGTGATGCTTGGGTGGGTGTTAAAATATAAATACATGAATCGTCTTTTTTGTTTTCTGAATACATTTAATTAAATTTGTATATTCAAATTTGCATGTTCTGACATTCATCCAAACTTTTATTTAGCCATTTTGGCAAGCTCTTCCCCCCCAAAAAACTTATTATCTTGTTTTAATAATAAATTAATTTAGGAAAAGATACTTTCTTAGAATAAATAGCTCCTTAACTCACACTGTTACACCCTATTTGTGCTTTTGTGTGTTGTTATTCTTATTGAAGAAAATTTGTTTTAGCCTTTGCCTGTCATTTTCTCTTGTGTGTAAATACTCTGTCTTATGCATATGATGATTGTCTTAGAAAGTGAGTTTTTTCATTATTAATCTTTCTGCCTTTTGAGAAAGTAAAAATATACTTCATGAACTTGTCACCCTGTGTGGTGCTGTCATGCACCAGCATTTGAGTTAGCTCTTAGGTACGCAAAGTAAAACAAACATATTTTACTTTGTGTGTATGTATATGTATACCAACTCCAATTAAGACATTATGCATCTATTTGAAATTTATTTTACATAACTTCAGAACTCCTTTAAAACCATATTTTCAAATGTGTAGTGAACTGTGCAATTTTGTGCAATATTTGGAATACTTAAACATTCATCCATGGCGTGACTTAATTAATACAGAATATTAGATATAAAAAGAATTTGTATTTGCCAGTACACAGTGTAGATCAAAACCAAAAGACTCAAGGAATTCTAAGAGAGCATAGCATCATGAACACTTTTTTAAATTTATTTGTTTTAATGTTTATTTATTTATTTAACGTTTTTATTTTTGAGACAGAGACAAAGCATGAACGGGGGAGGGTCAGAGAGAGGGAGACACAGAATCCGAAACAGGCTCCAGGCTCTGAGCTGTCAGCACAGAGCCCGACGCGGGGCTTGAACTCACGGACCGCGAGATCATGACCTGAGCCAAAGTCGGCCGCTTAACCGACTGAGCCACCCAGGCGCCCCATGTTTATTTTTGGGAGAGAGGCAGAGGGTGAGCAGGGGAGGTGTAGAGAGAGGGAGACACAGAATCCGAAGCAGGCTCTAGGCTCTGAGCTATCAGCACAGTGCCCTTGCAGCTCAAACTCACAAACTGCAAGATCATGACCTGAGCTGAAGTTGGATGCTTAACCAACTGAGCCACCCAGGCGCCCCATAATTTACATTGTTCTTAAACATATTGACCATAAAATTTAATTCAGCAAATACTCTTTATGGTTCACTGGGTAACTTGAGTCTATAAAATTATACTTTTTATTGTACTATCTGATTGCAATTTGGCGTCTTTAACAATTGCAAAATTAGATACTTATAGAGAGATAAACATGTATTGATAAGAGAGCAAATTTTAAAGGTTCTTGTCTCTTTTTAAAGGTCCTTATCTCTTTTTAGAATCTATTTTTCTTTAATGTCCAGAGAAAAATGTAGGATGCATATTTAGAATTAACATCAGTGTCATCAATCACAGGTTAGAGTTTATTATTCATCTAGCTTAACTTTAATGTTAGTCTCCATTTTATTATTTTTTAATTTTTAATTTTATAAATTTCTTTTAATGTTTACTTTTTGAGAGAGAGAGAGAGAGACAGAGTGCAAGCCCGGAAGAGATAGAGAGAGGAGACAAAGAATCTGAAGCAGGCTCCAGGCTCTGAGCTGTCAGCACAGAGCCCGACGGAGGGCCCAAACTCACGAACCGTGAGATCATGACCTGAGCCAAAGTCATATGGATTCTTAACTGACTGAGCCACCCAGGCGCCCCATTTTATTATTTTTTAGACCTGTTTTTTTTTTTTTTTTAATGTTTGTTTATTTTTGAGAGACGGAGAGTGAGCGGAGGAGGGGCAGAGAAAGAAAGGGAGACACAGAATCCGAAACAGACTCGAGGCTCTCAGCTGTCAGCACAGAGCCCGATGCGGGGCTGACTCACAAACTGCAAAATCATGACCTGATCCGAAGTCAGATGCTTAACCAACTGAGCCATCCAGGGACCCCCTAGAACTTTTTTTTTTTTCCATTTATTTATTTTGAGAGAGAGAAAGAGAACATGTATGTGTGAGCATGTTGTGAAGGGGCAGAGGGAGAGGGAGACAATCCTGAGCTGGATCTGCGTTGTCAGCGTGGAGCCCAATGTGGGCCTCAAACTCACGAACTAGGAGATTGTGACCTGAGCTGAAATCAAGAGTCAGACCCTTAAGCCACCCAGGTGCCTCTTTATTTTTATTATTTTTTTTAATAAGCTTTTTTCTGTTTGAAAGAAAAATTTCAAAGCAGTAAGTATCCTAATCAGATCTGATTAAAGTTAAATTGGCATCAGTTATCTGATTTTAGCCCCGTGTATTTTAGCAAAAGGATGATGAATTATTTTGTTTTTAAAGTAATTATTATTATTTTTGGGGGGTAGAGTTGACACATAATGTTACATTAGTTTCAGGTGTACAGCGTAGTGATTCAATAACTGTGTTATCCTCACCACAAGTATAGGTACCATCTGTCACCATAGAATGTTGTTATAATGCCATTGACTATATTCCCAATGCTGCACCTTTTATTTCTGTGACTTACTCATTATATAACTGGAAGCCTGTATCTCCTTCCCACTCTCCTTCACCCATTTTGGCCATTGCCCTATTCCCCTCCTTTCTAGTAATCATCACTTTATTCTCTGTATTTATAGGTCTGATTCTGCTCTTTGTTTATTCATTTCTTTTGTTTTTTAGATTCCACATATAAGTGAGATTATATAGTATTTGTCTTTAGCTGTTTGACTTACTTCACTTAGCGTAATACTTTCTAGGTTCATTCATGTTGTTGTAAACGGCAAGATCTCATACCTTTTAATGGCTGAGCAAAATTCCTCTGTGTGTGTGTGTGTGTGTGTGTGTGTGTGTGTGTGTGTGCGTGCGTCTTTGTGTGTGTATGTGTGTATGTGCATGCCCATGCTACATCTTTATTCATTTGTTGATGGATGCTTGGGCTGCTTTCATATTTTGGCTATTGTACATAATACTATAGTAAGCATAGGGGTGAATGTATCTTTTCAAATTAATGCTTTTGTTTTTGAGGGGTAGTGAATACCCAGTAGTGGAATTACTGGATTAAATGGTATTTCTGTTTTTAAATTTTTGAGGAACTTCCATAGTGTTTTCCACATTTATATTCTCACTAACAATGCACAAGGGTTCCTTTTTCTCCACATCCTTGTTAACATTTGTTAATTCTTGTCTTTTTGATTCTAACCATTCTGATAGGTGTAAAGTGATAGTTCACTGTGGGTTTGATTTGCATTTCCCAGATGATTGGTGATGTTGAATGTCTTCTCATATATGTTAGCCATCTGTATGTCTTCTTTGGAAAGATGTCTATTCAGAATCTCTGCCCATTTTTAATTAGATTTTTTTTTTTGATGTTGACTTGTAGAAGTTGAATATTAACCCCTTATTAGATATATCATTTTCAAATATCTTCTCCCATTCAGTAGGTTGCCTTTTTGTTTTGTTGATGGTTTCCTTTGCTGTACCAAAGCATTTTATTTTGATGTCATCCCACTAGTTTATTTTTGCTTTTGTTTCCCTTGCTTTAGGTGACATAGTTAGAATAATGTTGCTTTGGCTGATATCAAAGAAATTACTGCCTATGTTCTCTTCTAGGAGTTTTTTGGTTTCACTTCTTGCATTTAGGTCTTTAATCCTTTGGAGTCTATTTTTATATATGATGTAAAAAAGTGGTCCAGTTTCAGATAATGAATTATTTTAAACAAGTAGTATTTTTCCACCTTGAATCAGGTTTGACGTACATGTATAAAAGTTTAAGTACTCACAGTAACCTAATATCATTCCAACTATTATGGGGTTAAGGGTTTCAAATGTAGAAAAGGTAATCTCGTTTTCAAAAATCTAAATTGAATAATTACGGATTTATGAATTATTACTCTCTCAATTTTAAATTCGTTTGCCTGAATAGGACGGGCCCCTCCTCGGAACACAACAGTAGACCTTAACAGTGGAAACATCGATGTGCCTCCCAACATGACAAGCTGGGCCAGCTTCCACAATGGTGTGGCTGCTGGCCTGAAGATAGCCCCTGCCTCCCAGATCGACTCAGCTTGGATTGTTTATAATAAGCCTAAGCATGCTGAGTTAGCCAATGAATATGCTGGCTTTCTCATGGCCCTGGGTCTGAATGGGCACCTTACCAAGCTGGCTACTCTCAATATCCATGACTACTTGACCAAGGTGAGACTCTCAGCTCCTGGCATTGTGCCTCACCTGGGCCACTGCAGTAGCTCCTAATCGTTCTGTTTGCTCTTCTTTATTTTTGTTCCTCTAAATCCATTGTTCTCACAGCAGGCAGAGTGATCTTTCTAAAGACTTCCCGTGTCAAAACTTTTTAAAGATTTTGCATTGCTCTTGATACACATGCCAGGAGTCTATGTGATCCCACTCGTCCAACTTGGCTTTGTATCTCTCATCCCCTTGCTCTCCACATTCCAACCATAGGGACTGGCCATTTGAGCTTCTTGGTAAACCACATTTTTTCACATCAGAGCTTGGCAAACCAAACTCTTTCTCTTGGTGTGAACTCTTCCATTTTTATGTCATAAAAATTCACCCATTTAAAGTCTACAATTCAGTGGTTTTTAGTGTATTCAAAGAATTGTATATCCATTACTGTTGTTAATTTTGGAACATGTTCATCAGTCCATAAAGGAATCTCATAGCCAATAGCAGTAACTCCATTCCCTTTTCCCTCTAGCCTCTGGCAACCACAGGTCTACTTTCTGTCTCTATGGATTTACTGATTCTGGACCTTTCATATAAATGGAATCATAAAATAGGTGGTCTTTTATGACTGGCTTCTTTGTCTTACCATAATGTTTTCAAGGTTTGTTCATGTTGTATCATGTATTAGCACTTCATTCTTTTTTATTGCTCAGTAGATACTCCATTGTATGGATATACTGTATCCATTCATCAGTTAGTGGATATTTGGGTTATTTCTACTTTCTAAGTGTTATGATTAGTGATGCTGTAAACACATGCATGTTTTTGTGTGGACGTACGTTTTCATTTCTCTTGGATATATTCCTAGGAGTAGAATTGCTGGGTCATGTGGTAAATGTTTGTTTAAATTTGAGGAACTACCAAACTGTTCCCAGAGTGGCTGTACCTTTTTACGATCCCACTGGCAATACATCAGGATTCTAGTTTCTCCGCATTCTTGCCAACACTTGTCTGTCTTTTTAATTGTAGTCATCCTAGTAGGTGTGAAGTAATATCTCCTTGTTTTGGTTTGCATTTCCCTGATGGCTAATGATGTTGAGCATCTTTTCATGTGTTCATACACCATTTGTAAGTCTTCTTTGGAGAAATGTCTGTTCAGATCCTTTATTTTAAAATTGGGTTGCCTTAACCAAGTTGTATTTTTTTATATATTCTAGATACTAAGTTAATTAACAGATAAGTGATTTGCAAAAATTTTCTCCTATTCTGTGGGCAGACTTTTCACTTTCTGATGGTATCCTTGAAGCACAAAAGTTTTTAATTTTAATGAAGTCCAGTTCATCTACTTTTTAATTTTTTTATTAAAAATTTTTTTTAAATTTATTTTTGAGAGAGAGAGAGAGAGAGGGAGAGGGAGAGAGAGGGACAGCGTGTGAGCAGGGGAGGGGCAGAGAGAGAGGGAGACACAGAATCCAAAGCAGGCTCCAGGCTCTGAGCTGTCGGCACAGAGCCCAACCCAAGGCTCGAACTCACACACTATGAGATCATGACCTGAGCTGAAGTCAGACACCCAACCGACTGAGCCATCCAGGTGCGCCTCATCTATTTTTTTAATTGCTGTGCTTTGGTATCATATTTCATTGCCTAACCCATGGTCCTGTTGCATTTATACTTGTGCTTTCTTCCAGGAGTTTTATAGTTTTAGCTCTTACATTTAGTTCTGTGATCCATTTTAGAGTTAATTTTTGTGAATGATGTGAGGAAGGGGTCCAACTTTATTCTTTTGCATGTGGTCTACAATGATCACAGCACCATTTTCTGAAGACTATTCGTTTCTCATTGAGTTGTCATGGCATCTTGTGGTCACTTAACCGTTAATGTGAAGGTTTATTTTCTGAATCACATCAGAGCCATTTACATGTTGTTCTCTCACCTGACCTCATTTTCTCTTACTTTCTAAAGCTAATTTCCTCCCTTTCCACTACTTTTCCTGGCTAATTTGTACTAATCCTTCTGGTCCTATTGTAAATTTTACTTCTTCAGAGATTCTTAATAATTCTCCAGCTCCTCCTAATCTAAATTAGGCTTTTTAAAAATACTATTTCATATTATTTTGTGCTTTCTCAGTATACTGCCTTTTAAATAATGTATTTGTATATTTTAATCCAACGCTTTTTTCCTCCATTAGGGCACTAGCATTGTGAGAGAAAAGAACTACGTCTGTTTAGTTTGCTGTTGTATTGTCACTTCTCACTCTGCCTGTCAGTAAAATTGCTTACTGAAAGTACCGGCAGGCAGTACTGTATTTAAGACTACATATTTGTTTTGGTAGTGATTTACATCTCATTCTACTTTCTACCTTAGGGTCATGAAATGACAAGCATTGGACTGCTCCTTGGTGTTTCTGCTGCTAAACTGGGCACCATGGATATGTCAATTACTCGGCTTCTTAGCATTCACATTCCTGCCCTCTTACCCCCAACGTCCACAGAGCTTGATGTTCCTCATAATGTCCAGGTGGCTGCAGTGGTTGGCATTGGCCTTGTATATCAGGGGACAGCTCACAGGCACACTGCGGAAGTCCTGTTGGCTGAGATAGGTACGGTATTAATAGTGCTGTGTCTTCATGAGCATACATTTTCCACTCTGCAGGAGCCAAAGTAAAAATGATAGTAAAAATCATAAAAATTAAGGGAAAAATAGTAGCTTTTGTTAGAATATTCTCGTGCTAATTAAAAAAAAAGTAATATATTCTGAGACTGATATTAGTGTGCAGATTATTAATTTGCATGTTTATTTGGTGAGCCCATTGTTGAGTTCCGGATCATATTTAATGAGGTAACCTTTGGTCTTTTTTTTTCTCTCAGTACCTTTTTTTTTTTTTTTTTTTTAAAGTTTTAGTTATTTTGAGAGAGAGAGAGTGTGCATGCATGTGCTCGCACGAGTCAGTGAGGGGCAGAGAGAGTGGGAGAGAGAATCCCAAGCAGGCTCTACACTGTCAGCGCAGAGCCTGATGTGGGGCTCAAACCGACGAATCACAAGATCGTGACCTGGGCGGAAATCAAGAGCTGGATGCTTAACCAACTGAGCCACCCAGGTGCCCCTAAATGTATAAATTTAGTATCCAGCCAAACTTTTAGGATCCATACACAGAACTTCTGGCACAGTAGGGCTCACTATTATGTAGATTCAAAATAAGTGCCTAAAATACAACATTTAGCTTAAAAACATTAAGAAATTTTTTTTAATGTTTATTTTTGAGAAAGTGCGAGCATGTGTGCATGTGCAGGGGAGGGGCAGAGAGAGGGAGACACAGAATCTGAAGCAGACTCCAGGCTTTGAGCTGTCAGCACAGAGCCCGATATGGGGCTCGAACTCACATACTGCTTGATCATGACCTGAGCCTAAGTCAACCAACTGAGCCACCCTCGTTTATTTAGCCACCCGTATTTAGCTTAAAAACATAGCATCCTTCTTGTCCATCATTATCATTTGAACATGTTTTTTACCCCCTCTAATGAGTGGATTGGAAATAGCAAAACAAAAAAACAAAATGCAAGAGATTAAAAATTAAAATGTTTATGAGCACCCTTCAAGAATTTTTTTCTACTTCTTGATAACTTTTTTTTTTTTTCTTAATAAAACCCAATGTTTCACAGTGTCTGAAAGTCATTGCTTTCAAATTGGTACATGAAAAGAACCGTTTTGGGCGTTATTTTGTAGTAAACTGACAATTGTGGATACCATTTGTAGTAATGTATCTTTCTGAGTGAGGTTATATTGAATTCATGGTTCTTACACAACTTACTAGAAAGTTAATTCTAAGACTTATGATAGAATTTTAAGAGGCCAGCTTGAACTGTGTTATTTTCTTTTACAGGACGGCCCCCAGGTCCCGAAATGGAATACTGCACTGACAGAGAGTCCTACTCCTTAGCTGCTGGCTTGGCCCTGGGCATGGTTTGCTTGGGGGTAAGCCCTCTCTGTGCCTTCACATGCCTCAGTAATAATTATCTGCATGTTGAGACAAATGATCTTGGTACTTAACTCTGAATACCACTCTGTCTTACTCTGACTTAACCTGATTCTCAGCTCTTTTTTCTTTCTGCATATTTTTCAAAGCGCTAGATTTGGAAATGGGAGAGAAATTGTATTGAAAAAGTGGGCTTTAAGGTTTATATCCCCCTGGCTTAGATGTAAATGCTCATGAATGAACTAAGGGAATAAAATATCTCCAAGAATCTAGGACATAAGATGAAGTGGTAACCCCCTCAGACAAAAAAAAAAAAAAAAAAAGAAAATTGTGGAAATGTGTATATGATGGGGAGCTTTAAGAGTCTATAGTAGTTGCTAGAGATAAACCATGACCTTTGTTTGGCACCCTGGTATTCACTGGGATCTCAGAATGTTGCCACCGTAGTATTTGCTTTGTGGCAATGTAGTATCACTTTGATCCATCTTTAACCACATCCATGATACATAGTGTAGAATTATCAGAAACGTTTCATTAAATGACTGTCACCTAGAATGTGGGTTCCTTAACCACTAGTACAGTGTTATACTGAAACTAAATTATATAAGGAAAGTTCACTGTCTATTAGGTTTTTGATTCTTCACATTTGACACGTGAATTAAAGAGGCAGATGGTGCAATGGAAAAGCAGCATACTGGAAATTGGGATCTTGATTTGATCCTGACGAGTGAGTTATGTCATTTAACTACGGTATTGTCGGTTGATTAAGCAACTCCATGGATTGTTTTATATCCTTGTTTATATCCACCCCTGCCAGTTACTAGCTATGTAGCCTTGGGCTTAATATCTTGGTGCCTCACTTTCCTCATCTATAAAATGGTAGCTATTTGGTAGAATTGTTATATTAAGTAAGTTAATCCATGTTAAACATATAGAATAGTCCCTGGAACAGAGAAAGTGTTCAGTAAGTTTATTATTATAGTTATCGTTGCTGATGGGGCGCCTGGGTGGCTCAGTCAGTTGAGCATCCGACTTTGGCTCAGGTCGTGATCTCGTGGTCTGTGAGTTCGAGCCCTGCGTCGGGTTCTGTGCTGACAGCTCAGAGCCTGGAGCCTGTTTCAGATTCTGTGTCTCCCTCTCTCTCTACCCCTTCCCCGCTCATGCTCTGTCTCTGTCTCTGTCAAAAATAAACATAAAAAAAATTTATAGTTATTGTTGCTGAAAGAGGTCATAGGCACAGTAATGAAAGGACTCAGGTGCTCTAAGTTCAAGTCTCATTTATATATCTAGTAATTTCTTTTGTTAGTATCATTAACTGTATTATAAAGCCTTTATTTTGTGAAATGAAAGTATTAACTTAAATATATTAAGTGTTATAATTCTTAATGTGAATAATTAAGAGCTTGTTTGAATATTAAGTAGTAGTTATGAGTAGTCGTTATTTTAATTAAAAAAACCCCACAAAATACACTGCTTTCAAGTTAGTTCATTCTTTTATTTGTCAATTTGTATGTGTTATGGATCTTATTCCATAAGATTTCCTTTCACGTGTTTGTTATTTCCTTTTCCAGCATGGCAGTAATTTGATAGGTATGTCTGATCTCAATGTGCCTGAGCAGCTGTATCAGTACATGGTTGGAGGTCATAGGCGCTTTCAAGCAGGAATGCACAGGGAGAAGCATAAATCCCCAAGTTATCAAATCAAAGTAAGTCCATAGTAAAGCAACAGATCAAAATTTTGGAAGCTAAGAAGTGAATTTGCAAATAGTATGTTTCTTAATGACATTTGTATATCTGTTAATTTTAAGCATAGGCCGGAAGAAGAATTTATATTCAGAAGAATTTGTAATATTTCAGAACTCTTTTACATGAATATTTTTTTTGTTTTTGATAGGAAGGAGATACCATAAATGTTGATGTAACTTGTCCAGGTGCCACTCTAGCTTTGGCCATGATCTACTTAAAAACCAATAACAGGTATCGCATTCCCTGACTCCACCTCTTGCCATGATAGTGTGGCTTCCTTTCTGACCTCAGTAGTAAAACCAGATTAATGAGTTTATTTTCCTTGTATAGATTAGCCTGATTTTAATTCTCTCCAGTACTATAAGTTGCATAGATTTTTATCTAGAAACAATATAATCTTGGGACAGTTTTTTTTTATTTTTATTTAATTCCCAATTTTTATTTCTGTTTTATAGTTGATATCAGTGACAGTAAAAGATGCCCAAATTCCTTTTCATTAATTTTGCATGTTGTTTGAGGATTGGTCAAATCAGAAAAATTTAGCATTATTCTATTCTTGGTTACCATTTGTAAAACTGATTTCTGTTTATTTCAAGAACTTTTGTAATAATCACACCATCTACCTTTCCAAGCCCAATAATTAGTGCTGACACTTGAAAGTGTACGGTTGGCATTTATTCTTTTACATTTTACATAGAAAAGGTGGGTAGGAGACATAAACCATAGTTTAAATTTTAAGTCTTTTAATAAAGTTAAAAAATATTCTAAGATTCAAGAGAATTTTCAATGCTATAAATTTCTCCTGTTAGAAAAAGTGAATGTATGCAGAATTAACAAAGTGGCTAAAAACAGATACTTACTCATCTGTTTGGATGAATAATGTATGTCAGTGCTTTCTTGGTACTGAAGATACGAACAAAACAAAACTAAAAATATGTGCTCATAAAGCTTATGTCATAGTGGGACAGACAGTCATACATAACAAATACTGTGTTAGAAAGTATCAAGTACTGTGGAAAACAGGGTGGGGATGGAGTGGGGAGAAGGGTTTGAAATCCGGCTTGGGATTCCCATTATTTTGCCCTCTACTTGAGCAGTAATGCTTACTGATCTCCACCACCACCAGATCTATCGCAGATTGGCTTCGAGCTCCTGACACCATGTATTTGCTGGACTTTGTGAAACCGGAATTTCTCTTGCTTAGGGTATGGTACTTTGTAGTTTGTTATTTCTGCTAACATGAGGAGTCTTTGGGGTTCTCGAGTTTAGCTTGTGACTATAGATGTTTCTACAAGGGAGACCTTTTACTGTTAATCCATCCTGTATGTAATTGGTAGTATTCTTTTGAAATTTTCCCAAATGTAACTTGTAGGAATGCCAGGAAACACAGCCATGTTGATATGTAATACTAGGAGTTGACATTTCAACTTATTACATTATTCAACAAGCAGTAAGTGTCTGGGGCTTCATTACTGCTTTATTTTATATTCTTTAATTATTAAGATGCAGCATTACTATTAAGAGTATAACTGATGACTGTAACTGTTTGACATAATTGCCTACATTTTTCCCTTGATTCTTTAGTGTTTAAACATGTATGTTTTTAGCATATGAAAGCCTTTAAGTTCTATAGACAGTGCTAAGATTCTGATTTTTCTTTAATGAAGCAAGTTAAAACTTGCTTTTAAAAAAAGTCCTCTAAACTTTGATAATAATCAACTCAATTTTAGTTTTTTCTGTGTTAAAATCTAAATCTTCAATTTATTTTAACGAGATTAGCCTCAGGTTGATATTATGTACTGTCTTTTTCAAAATTGCCATCAGTTGGGAACTGATTTTTACATAATTTAATATTATCATTGTTATTTAATGTATGAACTTTGCCTACTCTGATTAGTTTTATCTTTACATTTTTAAGACACTTGCTCGATGCCTGATTCTGTGGGATGATATTTTACCAAATTCCAAGTGGGTTGATAGCAATGTTCCTCAAGTAAGTATGTATAATAAATATTGTTAGATTGTTAATAGCATAAATTGCGATTTCTTGTGGGATTTTCCAAAACCCTATAAAATACTTTTTAGAATAAAAGCAATATTGATGATTATTTATAGTATCTTTTGAAAACATAGGAACTTTTCAGTTTAAGATTGTGTGCTGACCCTAGACTGCAGCTGTGGCCCCAGATTCCAAGAAATTATGGTATTAAAAATGAAATACACCAGAGAACCCTCAAAAAGTATTTTTGACATTTTTAGCCTAATTAAGCACACATTGATTTAAGATGCTATTTTACTTTGTGGCAAGTTTAGATCTCCTATATAATAACTTGTTTTAATTACTTTATAGCATATTTATTTAATAAGCCAAATAGTTAGAAATAAGCAGACTCTTTTTTGAATTCCAGATCAGGGGTGCCTGCGTGGCTTAGTCGGTTGAAGGTCCTATTTCGGCTCAGGTCATGATCTCACAGTTTGAGTTTGAGCTCCACGTCAGACTCTGGGCTGACAGCTCAGAGCCTGGAGCCTGCTTCCGATTCTGTGTGTCTCTCTCTGTTGCTCCCCCACTCACGTTCTCTCTCTCTCTCAAAAATAAACATTAAGTTAGAAAAAAAATTGTAAGCCAAATATTGTAAACTAAATATTGCCCTTTAATCAACTGTCCATGTCTGATAGTCTCTGTTCCTTTTTTTTTTTTTTTTAATTCAAAATTTTTTACTGTTTGTTTATTTTTTTGTGAGAGACAGAGCACGAGCGAGGGAGGGGTAGAGAGAGAGGGAGACCCAGAATCTGAAGTAGGCTTGAGGCTCTGAGCTGTCAGCACAGAGCCCGACGGGGGGCTCTAACTCATGAACTGTGGGTCAAAGTTGGATGCTTAACTGACTGAGCCATGCAGGTGCCCCGGTTTTTTTTTTACTTATAAAGTAAATCTGTTTATCTTTGAGAACATTATAGTATTTCTTGCAGTATTTTAATAAGAAAAATTTCAAAATATGGGTTGAAAACTTTGTACAACATCCATATCACTAGTTGGATATTACAGTTAGTATTTTACTTTATAAACTTGTTTAATCACCTATCCCATTTATTGTTTATCCAATCCATCATTTTTTGGTGAATTTCAAAGTTAGTTGCAGACAGTAGTTACTTTTCCTTACATATTGCAGCTTATGTATCATTAACTAGAATTCAGTATTTGTTTACATTTTCTTCCTTTTAAGATAAAATTTTATATGATGAAATCCACAGATCTCAAATATTCTAGGTTTGACCATGCATAAGCTCATGGAAACAAACCTCTGTCAAAATGACCAGAAGTGCCCTCATTCCCTGCCCCTTCAATCTATACTCACCTCCTACCCCCAAGGCAGCTAATTTTCTGACATTTTCCCAAAATAAATTAGGTTGCCTGATGTAGAACTTTGTGTTAATGGAATCACATACAGTATATATCCTTTCATATAAGACTTCTTTCACTCAGCCTGATTTTGAGATGTTAAGTATATCAGTAGCTCATCCTTTCTATAGTTAGTAAGTGTTGCATTCTGTGAGTAGTCCTTTGTTTCTTTTTCTGTTCTCTTTTGTTGGATACCTGGGTTGGGTTCTGGTTTTAGCTATTATGAATCAAACTACTGTAAATATTCGTACACAGATATTTTTGTGGGTTTATGGTTTAATTTCTTTTGGAATTATTGAGATATGGAGTAGATTATATATTTAGTTTGATAACTGATAAATCTTTTTTCTAGAGAGTATACCATTTTACACTTTGTCCAACAATTTATAAAAATCTAGGTGCTGTGTATCTTGTCAGTATTTGGTGGTATTAGTTTTCTTAATTTTAGGTGTGTTAAGTATGTGATGATATCTTATTGTTGTCTCATTTTGCATTTCCCTCCTGGCTAATAAGAATAGGACCTTTTCATTTGTTTATTGCTCCTTCATGTATCTTTTTTTTGTGAAGTGTCTTTTCATATCTTTTGCCCGTTTAAAATTTGTGATGCTGGTCTTTTTGAGCAGCTAGAATTTTTTTCTGCAAACCTTTCTTTCTTTTTTTCCCAGATTTATGTTTTCCAAATATTCCTCCCAGTCTGTGGCGGTCTATTCATTTTCTTAGTTACTTTTGATAAGCAGAAGATTAAAAAAATTTTTTTAATGTTCATTTTTGAGAGAGAGACACACAGTGTCAGCAGGGGAGGGGCAGAGATAGAGGGAGACATACAATCTGAAGCAGGCTTCAGGCTCTGAGCTGTCACCACAGAGCCTGATGTGGGGCTTGAACTCACAAATTGTGAGATCATGACCTAAGCCGAAGTTGGACGCTTAACCGACTAAGCCACCTAGGTGCCAGTATGTTATTTTTCAAATCATTTAATATTTGTAACTTGAATATTAATGTCCAGGTATTCTTGCTTTTTATTTTGACAGATTATAAGAGAAAATAGCATCTCTCTCAGTGAAATTGAATTGCCTTGCTCAGAGGATTTGAATTTGGAAACTTTATCGTAAGTCATGAAATGTGTAAATCAAACGAGCTACCCTAGCATCTCTCATAAATAAATAGAAATACACTGTGTAGGAGAAGTGCTCTCCTTGATTTGAGTAATTCCGAATCCCCCGTGTTTCCAACCATCACTTATCAGATGTTCAGAGTTGATTTTTTCTTAGTTATTTGTTTAGCTCTCTCAAGTATAGAGCTCTTGCCTTGAAAAAACAATATCAGAGATTTAACTTGTACGTATTCCTTTTATCCTTTCCATTAAAAAAAAATTGGCAGTTCTCAAAAATGATCTTCTTTGCTGTGTGTGAAGCACGTAGGCAAGAGGCACACTTTATCAATCATGCTGATTGAGTAGAGGCACAATTGAGCATTCCCAGGAGAATAAAAACTAGTTTAGAGAGCAGGAATATTTATTGTTTTTACCCCAAGATAATACTTATAATGAATTTTAAAGCAAAATAAAGGTAGTATTAAATTTCTTGTAATCTGTTTTCAGGCAGGCACATGTCTACATAATTGCAGGAGCCTGCTTGTCTCTGGGTTTTCGATTTGCGGGCTCAGAAAACTTATCAGCGTTTAACTGTTTGGTAAGAAATAACTTAGTTTACTTTGTTCTGTTTTCTTTTTTAACAACGTGTTGATACACTTCTTTTAACTTTAGATTTTTTCTTTTGTTTTCCAGCATAAATTTGCAAAAGATTTTATGACATATTTGTCTGCACCTAATGCTTCTGTAGTAAGTCTTTTTTTTATCATAAATGATTATTCTTCTTGGGAATTAAATTGAATTTGAAGAAAATTCACTGATAATTCAGTTACCTGTGTGTTGTCAAGTATCTCTGCAATTTGTTTGAGTTTAGAATGGAGGATTTGAAGTTTTGGCCCATCTTTATATTTGTGTTTTGGGATATTAATTAAGGGCAAGTATGATCCTTGAAGGATGTACATGGCATTGAATTCTTGTGAGAGCAAAAACCGTATCCTTCGTGGATTATTGTACCTTACGCCATCCTGTCTCGGGACTGAATATTGTTAACTGGTTTTTAAAAAAATTAGCACTTAGTAAAAATTCAGTTTTGAGACATTGCCCCTCTAGTGACAGGAGAGAGTAAGATTTTATTCTGATAAACACCACACAGATTTATACAACCTTATGTATAATATGAGAAAACTTGAAAGTTAAAAAGTCTAAAAGTAATTAGGTAAATTTCACTGTAGTGTATCTGTACATTGTTGTACCGTGGAGCTATCAAACTCATGTTCTCTAAGAATTTTTTATGAGTGAAGATTGCTCATATGTCATAGATTTAAAGAGATAAAAATACCATGTATAGTAATACCTCAGTTTCATTTGAAAAAAAGAAAAAAACCATGGGTATAGAAAAAGATTTGGGGAAAAGGCCAAAATATTTATGGCTGTTGTCATTGGGTATTAGTATTCCAAGGGATTATTATTTCCTTTTTGATACTTTATTTTTTGAATTTTCTACACCGAACTTGAATTTTGTAGAGGAAATATTTGTTTTTTTGCAGATTTTTTAAACTAATAAATATCTGTAGTCTAATGATGGCCAATCTAGTTTGATAATAAAGAACTGTAACACAACAATTGTAGTATGCTGTCTTTTTGCATTTCCAGACAGGGCCGTACAACCTGGAGACCTGCCTGAGTGTGGTGCTTCTGTCTCTCGCCATGGTGATGGCTGGCTCGGGGAACCTAAAGGTTTTGCAGCTCTGTCGCTTCTTGCACATGAAAACAGGTGGTGAAATGAACTATGGCTTCCACTTAGCCCATCACATGGCCCTTGGACTTCTCTTTCTGGGAGGAGGAAGGTAAATGAATGTGTATTTTTTCCTCAGTGAGAAGATCTCTCTTTTTTTTTTAACTTTTTTTAAAGTTTGTTTATTTTGAGAGAGATATAGCACGAGCGGGGGAGGGGCAGAGAGAGGGAGACAGGGAATCCTAAGCAGGCACTGTCAGCTTGGAGCCCGATGTGGGGCTCGAACTCATGAAACCGTGAGATCATGACCTGAGCTGAAACCAAGAGTTGGATGCTTAACTGACTGAGCCACCCAGGCGCCCCGTAATGAAAAGATCTCTTGAGCAAGATCTATTGGAGTGACTTATTTTGGATTTGAAGATCCATGAAAGTTTTGATCCTGAGTAGCTGTTAGCTTATCCTGGGGTATAATTACACTTTAAAAGGGCCCTTCTGTAGTTTAACCATCAATTTATGCCCTACTTAATAGTGACCATGGTCACTCTACATTCTGAGAGGAGTTGGTACTCAGTTCTTCAGTGCGCCACCTCCCGTTCCCCACTGTTTAATGACTTTACCCTTCTACTGAGCTGAAAGTTCAGGAACACTTCAGACACCAAGTCCTATGAGAGTTTCTTTTTCTTAGTTTCTACCTTCCTTGTTCTCTTTCCAGCATCTGTCATTCCTGACCTCCTCATCTTTTTATAAGACTTCTCCCTGTAGACTGCCATGTAGATCAAGATAGAACTCAGAATACCTGTTTCTATCCTGCTATCCCTTTTCTGTTTATTTTTTTTTTAACACTTATTTTTTATTTTTGAGACAGAGAGAGACAGAGCATGAACGGGGGAGGGTCAGAGAGAGAGGGAGACACAGAATCTGAAACAGGCTCCAGGCTCTGAGCTGTCAGCACAGAGCCCGATGCGGGGTAGACGGCGAGATCATGACCTGAGCCGAAGTCGAACGCTTAACCGACTGAGCCACCCAGGCGTCCCCCTTTTATGTTAATTATTACTTTACTTCTATCCAAAGATAATCACTATTTAGTCTTATAACACCTTAGACTGGCTTTGCCTGTTTTTGAAATGCAAAATTTTTAAATTCAAAATTTATCGGATAAATATAGTACAGTACTATAGATGTATTTTCTCTTATGGTTTTCCTAATGTTTTCTTTTCTGTAGCTTATTTTATTATAAGATTACAGCATACAGTACACGTAACATGTAAAATGTGTTAATCACCTGTTTATGTTATCCGTAAGGTTTCTAGTCAACAGTAGGCAGTTAGTTAAGCTTTGGGGAAGTTACAAGTTATTCACGGATTTTTGACTATGTGGGGGGGTTGGTACCCCTAATCCTCACATCGTTCAAGGATCAACTGTATTTCTTTAGCTCAACATTGTGAGATTAATCCATGTTGTATGTAGCGATGGTTTATTCCTGTTTCTGTGCTGTTGAATTCCATTGTATGATTATTCCACGGTTATTGATCTACTCTGCTCTTGATGGATGTGTTGTTTCTGGCTTGGGGCTGTTATGAATATTGTTTTACATGTCTTTGATTTTGTTGTATATAGATCTATGAGTAGATCTACAAGTGTATGTGTGTGCTTAACTTTGGTAGGTAATGCCATCAGTGCTCCAAAGTGGTTGTACCATTTTATATACCCATCAGTGTTGTGTGATGTTCCAGCTCCCCATCCTTTCCAACACTTGGGTAATGTTAGTCTTTTTAATTTTAGCCATCTGGTAGTAGTTGTGGTTTTAATTTCCGTTTCTCTGAATAATGATATTTAGCCCCCTTTATATCTTTAATGGCTAACTGGAAATCTTTTGTGATGTCCAAGTCTCCTCTACCCATTTTCATATTGGCTAATATATTTATTTAAAAAATTTTATTTGTGGTAAAATACACATAACATAAAATTTATCTTCTTAACCATTTCTGAATGGGCAGTTTAGTAGTAGTCAGCGTATTCACATTGTTGTATAGCCAATCTCGAGAACTTTTTCACCTTGCAGAACTGAAGCTCTGTCCCCTTTAAACAACAGCTCCTTGTTTCCTCCTTCCCCCATATTACTATGAAAATTCTTTTTATTTTATGATTTTTGTAAACTTCTTTTTCTTCCAAAGTAAACCCCTGCATCTCTCTTGTTCTTTTTTTTTTAACGTTTATTTTTGAGAGAGAGAGAGTGCGAGAGGTAGCGCGCACGCGCACACACACGTGCGTGTACTACCAGGGGAGGGACAGAGAGAGAGGGAGACAGAGCATCTTAAGTAAGCTCTAAGCAGACTCTGTGCTGACAGTGCAGAGCCCAGTGCGGGACTCAAACTCGCAAACTGTGAGATCATGATCTGAGCTGAAGTTGGATGCTTAACCGACTGAGCCACATAATAAAATATATATGTATATTATCTGCAACAGTGTTTTTATTTTTTAAAGTTTATTTTTGAGAGAGAGAGACATAGCATGATTGGGGGAGGAGCAGAGAGAGAGGGAGACACAAATCTGAAGTGGGCTTCAGGCTCTGAGCTGTTAGCACGGAGCCTCACGTGGGGCTTGAACTCTTGGACTGCGAGATCATGACCTGAGCTGAAGTCTGATGCTCAGCCAACTGAGCCATGCAGGTGCCCCAGCAGTGGTTTTATATGATGCCCAGTGAACCATCTTTATTTCAAAATATTTGTAAGAAAAACTCTAGAACTTTAGACTGATCTGCCTGATTGCCATGCGGAGTTTGAGCAAGAGTAAGATAATATAAGGAAAATTTCAGAAGATTTTATGAAGACTATGTGGCCCTGATAAAAGTAAGTTTATAGTATTGATAAGAAAAAAAGCTGTTTGTAGAGGAAATTGTTGTTTATACATTCATCGTAACTTCTTCTGATAACTTTTGCCTTTTTCATTTTTCATTCTAAGGAGATGCTCAGACTTTACAGAAACAGAAAAAATAGTTTGAGAATACCCAGTTAAAAACCCTGTATTCTTAGAAGTCAAGTTTATTATTCTGTAAGTAGGTGTATGTAGAACCAGAGAAGAAGTGGTGTCCTTCATTCGTGTCTTTTTCAGTGTCTATAATCTCTTGGATTGCATTAATGGTCCTCAGTATGGTGATATTTTAGGTTCAAAAACCATGCTTATTAATCCAGGTTTTGGATTTAATATTTGTGAGTTGTTGCTTTTGCTTTCAATAGTAGATGGTCTTGAAATGGCTTAAAGAGGGGCGCCTGGGTGGCTCAGTCGGTTGAGCGTCCGACTTCGGCCCAGGTCACGATCTCACGGTCTGTGGGTTCGAGCCCCGCGTCGGGCTCTGGGCTGATGCTCAGAGCCTGGAGCCTGCTTCCAATTCTGTGTCTCCCTCTCTCTCTGACCCTCCCCCATTCATGCTCTGTTTCTGTCTCAAAAGTAAAATAAACGTTAAAAAAAAGAAAAAAAATTAAAAAAAAAAAAGAAATGGCTTAAAGACTAACTGAAAAGTGAGACATTCACAGCATTGACACACTTGTATTCATCGAGGCATGTTGTCAGTATGCCTTGCCATGGTACTCCACTGAACTGATTCTCAAGAAGGCCTTGGGAGTTTGCACAGTATAATTAATAACCTCTTTCACTCCGGCCTTTGTTTTGCAGGTACTCTTTGAGTACATCAAACTCTTCCATTGCTGCTCTCCTCTGTGCCCTTTACCCACACTTCCCAGCTCACAGCACTGACAACCGGTGAGTCTAGTGATTCTGTCCTCAATGTGATCTTTCCTAAGTTCTCCAAGGGATGATTTGTGCTTTGGTTCCATGGACTCATTTCCAAACTAGTTTATTCTCTTCTTGAACTTAGTTACCTTCCTGGCTAAATCTTTTAAAAAGTTTCTCTAAATATTAGACCTAAAGATAACTTCGGATAGCTGTTGGACTGATCCATCAGTCTTCCACCATTCTTCAGTCGTTAGAACTGCTGTAAACCCCAGATGTGGGCCAAACAAAGTTAACTTTAGGGAAAAATTCATTAAGCAAAAGATAGTAGCCAACAGAAGCTGCAGATGATATGTTTTGCACTATAATTGTTTAATTCCAAGAGAGAAATTGGTCTGATTTAGTGGCACTATCCACTGTCTATATGAATTCCTTTTTTCCGTCTTTTACATGAATGCCAAGAACTTTTTTTTTAAAGTTTATTTGTTTTGAGAGAGAGAGAAAGAGTGGGAACAGGGGAAGGGCAGAGAGAGAGATTGAGAGAGAGAGAGAGAGAGAGAGAGAGAGAATCCCAAGCAAGCTCTGTGCTGTCAGTGCAGAGCCTGACTCAGGGCTCATTCTCATGAAATGTGAGATCATGGCCTGAGCTGAAATCAGGGGTCAGACACTTAACTGACTGGTCTGTCTAGGCATCCTGCATGCTGAGAAGTTTTGTATAAATGAAATGGAAGGGACATGAAAAGCAAAATGCAGCAAAGAATCAGAGACAAATTAGAAGTGGCATTGAGCCATAAGACCTCACACATGTAGAAAAGGTCTGATAATACAGAAGTTCTGCATTTTAGAGCACAAAGAACCATCAGCAGCTCTTCAGTTTTCCCAAGAAGTTTCAGGCATCGCTGGTTTCCACTGGATCCAGAGGAAGGGAAGAAAATAGCTCCTTATATTCCAGAGACATCTGCAGTGACCAGTGCATTCAGCTCATCTGCTAAGAAAAGCCTCAAGAGATGGAGCATTAATTGTAGTAACTAAGCTGTCAAACTATAGCATAATGTAGTTTAAAGTGATAAATGAAAGTAAGCTGTTTTGTAAAAGCTGCCTAATCTGATGTCCAAACTCTGATGATAGGTGGAGCACAAGAATATTCTTGTTAAAATAATACAACTCTGACAAGTGGTGTCTGGTCAACTTAGGAAAGACTTTTTGAACTGTTAAAGCCAATTATTGGTTAGGGTACAACAAAGAGCCACACTCCTATATTGCTGGTCAGAGAATCATTTGGTGTAGCTATTTTGAACAAAGCAAGTTAGCACCAGGAACTTTTATGTAACTGATAAATATCATTTTTTTTCTGGCTTTGAGTTGCTTTCAGTTCTAATCAATTTATAGGAAAGGGTAGGTTTGGGTGAGAAGAGGGAGGCTATTGCTGTAACTAAAGTTTAAAAAGAAAAATTTTAAGTCTCATTTTATCCTTTTATGACATCTTAAAATGCCATCTTAAAAATTTTTTTGTGTCGAAATGCTGAAATACAAATTTTAAAGTTTAAAAATTTTTTTTGAAAACTCAGAAAAGCACACAGAAAGAAAAATATTACTGTAATCTTACCCATTAGTTTTTGGTGTCCTAGATTCCAGGTGTGTGTATGCATTTGTGTAGAGAAGTGTGTGTATGTAGAAGAGCTTTCCTTCTCCCTCTACTATCAACCCTGAAGCCAAAAACCAAATAACTAGAAATAAGTCCCTAGGAAGGTAAAAAATGCGTGTGTGGGGCAGAAAAGGATTATTTGAGAAATTTTATAAGGGATGAATTATTTTCACGTTAAGATAATTTTTACCTCCTTTAAAACCTCTTAACTGTGAAATGCATGTAAGGAATTCTTGGGTCGAGGATCGTGTGTCTGTATTTTATTTTATTTTATTTATTTTATTATTTTTTAATGTTTATTTATTATTGAGAGAGAGACACAGAGTGTGAGCAGGGGAGGGGTAGAGAGAGAGAGGGAGACACAGAATCTGAAGCAGGCTCCAGGCTCCAAGCTGTCAGCACAGAGCCTGACGCAGGGCTCGAACTCACGAACTGTGAGATCATGACCTGAGCCGAAGTCAGTGGCTTAACCAACTGAGCCACTGAGGCGTCCCTGTAATTTTTTAAAGAGAATCTGTCCATTGCTTTTTAACTGAATCTTGTCGTCCTCCGTTAGGATTGCTGTCATGGGAAGATAGCAACCCCCGCTTCTGTTGTGGTTCAGGGTGTCAGCAGCAGCAGGTTGTAGAGCTCACGCTGTTGTCCCCTGTTTGTTACCTCCTCCCTGTGTTTTCTGTGGATAGGTATCATCTCCAGGCTCTGCGGCACCTATATGTGCTGGCTGCAGAACCGAGGCTCCTGGTGCCTGTGGATGTGGATACAAACATGCCCTGCTATGCCCTTTTAGAAGTTACCTATAAGGTAATTCTTTCCTCCTTCCATTTATTTGTAATTTTGTTACCACTCATACCTGTTTGCAGCTCAAATGTTTAAGAAATGTTGTCCTTTAAAAGATGGCAGTGGTGAATTAACCTCTTATAAAAATTGAAGCTTCTAAAATTTGTGTACATCCTGCCAGGCCATTTGGGCTCGTTTATAGTCTATGAGAGCAATATTTTAGAGGTCATCAGCTGCTCTTTTGTCCGTGGAGCCTATAGTTTGAAAATATCCATGTTTGAAAATGCCCGTGTTCTAAAGAAGAGTTAAATTAGAACTATTCTTAGATTTGTTTGCAGGTTGCTTTAAAGCCCAAGATCATGTATTTGATGAGAGATCTTTGATTTAGATGTGCAGATTATATAAATAAGTCATGTGTCTATCCTTCCTTCATTCAGAATATTATTAAGTACTTTCTGTGTATCAAAACTATGCTAGGCTCTGGGGTACAAAAATTAAACTGTTGTATTCCTTAAGGGACTTCTGTCCACTGGGTGGTCAGGCATGGGTGCAGTAAGAATAGAGTGGTAATTGGGAGTATGTGTAGAATGCAGGGGGCGTAGAGGGGAAATGCTCCATCTAGCTGTTGAGGATCGGGGAGGTTGTCGCGGTGGACACAGTGTTGGGGCTGAGATTTGCCAGCTGAGCAGGGGCACGTTTCCAGTAGCGAAGACGTGTACAAAAACCCAGAGGCCTCAGAAGTGCACTGCTAGCATGTGAAGTGCAAGGCTCGAAGTGGTTGGTGTAAGGTGATACAGGTCCAGCAAAGGATTGTAGACTTAGTTAGCCCTTTAAGACTTGATGTCAGAGAGCATTTTATGCCATTTGACAATCTGTGTAGAAAGTGTGGGGAAGAAGTACAGAATGCTGTTTCTTCTTCGTAGCTTCCCCTAACTACATAGTGAATTGTGGCTGTTCTTTTACATTTGTGAAGGGTACTCAATGGTATGAACAAACCAAAGAAGAATTGATGGCCCCTACCCTTCTTCCAGAACTCCACCTTTTAAAGCAGGTAAGTGGGATGTGATTTAGGGAGATGTACACAAGGGATCAGTTCAACTAGAACAGTATAGCATCAGAGATAGGTAAGTAAAAGCCTCTGCTTTCTCGGTGTTCTGTAGGAAATCAGAAAGCAGCCCCAGGAGGAGTTGTCAGGAGGAACAGAGAAAGTCTTTACTTGGAGGTCTTTACTGATAGGTTAGATGGCCTCAGAACTTGATTCACAGACATATGTGTCTGGAAATGGGGCTTGTTAACTTTTCAGTGTCTCTTTCTAGCCCCGTTGTTTTTATTTCCTCTGAGAAACGTGGGTTTCATTTTTCAGACCGGCGCTTTTTAGCATTGGATTGACTGTGTTCACATTTATCTTGGCAGATTAAAGTAAAAGGGCCACGATACTGGGAACTGCTCATAGATTTAAGCAAGGGAACACAACACTTGAAGTAAGTATATTGAATTTCTTAGATGTATCTGTGAAGTGAATAAAGTATATGGGAAGGTAGAAATTGCAGATTCTTCACTGGAATGGTCCTTGTCACCCTTTGATCTCATTCAGGACAATATGTAGAGTGTATTTTGAATAAAGTGGTTTATAACTGAAACACAGTTTGAATTATGAGATTCAGTTTAGAAAACAGTTACATTTATTCAATGAGAAACTTGAAGTGACATAAGTTGGTACAATAATGGAATTGTCCGTTGTAGCAGTAATGAGAGGTAATCAGTGTAAGAAAGTAAGGCTGGAAAAAAAAAAAAAAGTAAGGCTAGCATATGTGTCCGTCTACAAAAGGAACTTTATAACCATTGATGTTTGTCAGACCGCATCTTTTGCATCTTTTTGTCATTCTTTTGTTGGATTGTTCTCATAAAATTAAAATCATGATAGATTGCTTTTGGGTGGAAATAGTCATATGCAAGTAGTCGCTTTAATGAACAGAGTGTTAATTTTATGCATCAAGTAGTGTGTAAGTGTTTAAATTTCCAAAAGGTTTAACAAGCCCATAAGAATTGTTATGGTTTGGTCCCAATTTATTTTTCCCTTAAAGTATACGTTAGCTATTTTCTGTATTGTTCTTTTTAGATTTGCAGCATTTTTTTTTCTGCTGCAAACCAATCAGCAGGTATTTAGTATTTCCAGTGTCCCACTCATAGTGCTAGAGGATAAAGGGAATATGAAGAAGTGTCAGATGAGATACTGCCTTTGAAGCTCACACTTGAGCAGAGCCCCTTCTTACTGAACAAGTTCCATGAACCCAGACACCAACTTCATTTTGGCTTTCTCATAGGGACTGATTTAATTTTAGACTCAGTAAATAATCATATGCCTTACTGGAAAATAATAAAGACGTCATTTCACGTGAACATGGTGTGGAGAGACACTTTGTTTCCAGCTGAGAACTGCAAATAATACCTCCTATAAAATCATTCTTGTTTTCTTTCAGATCAATCCTTTCTAAGGATGGGGTTCTATATGTGAAGCTCAGAGCGGGTCAGCTCTCCTACAAGGAAGATCCGATGGGGTGGCAAAGTTTGTTGGCCCAGACTGTTGCTAACAGGAACTCTGAAGCTCGGGCTTTCAAGGTAGTATTGATTGGCTAAAAACTCAAGGATGAGAGGGAATGATTACAAATCCCACTGTCCCACCCAAAGCATGTACTTGTGTGTTGACAGGTACGGTACCGTTTAGGCGAATCCGCTCTGTCCCGTTGCTGCAAACTGTAAAGGCTGAATGGCCGTGGGTCTGTTTGTTGTTTCATGTAGCAACCACAATACAGTGTGGGCCACCTACCCGGCGTCTAAGGATGCTTTACATTTAGCAGCAGGGACAATGTATCTTAACACTATAAAAATGTATAGTTTAATAGTTTTACTTATTAATCTTCACGTTAAGATTTGCCTAATTCATGGCAGAAATAGAGAAAATTTTTTGTAAGGTAGCACTAATTAGTTTCATTCTTAACCCCCATTCCCTGTTTGTTGCTCTAATCTTGGTGAGGATAAAGTGAGGACAGCTTTATCAGTTTGCTTTATGATTCTCATAGTACTTGACTGCTAATGCGAGAGTATTTAGAATGAAAAAGTAGTTGGAAGTAAGAGTGTGTGAGACGCAGTGGTGCCCACTGTGGTCAGTATGTATTTTACTCTACATTCCAGAACTCAAATAAGTTCCCCATGCTAGAAATGTGTTCCTCAGTCTAACAGTGAAAAGTCTCAGCTTAACTGCAGTTTTCAGGAATTCCCCGAGCAAATGTGTTCTGCAGAAGATATATTGAGTGGCTGTTTAAAGCAGTCAGGACCCCTGGAGGGTAGTTGTGGAGGCAGAAATGTGGCTGGCGGACTGGCTGAGTGGTGGCCCGAGGACTGGATTAGCATTCTTTGTGTTCCCTCATAAGGAGATAGTGTTTATTTTAATTGAACACACATTTCATTTTGAGTCAGTTACTTATGACCGAGCCTTTATGATAGTTCCCAGGGTTTAAATAGACGTAGTTGGCATCAGCGTATTGGTTCGGCAGTATTTGATAGGTTGTCTATGAAATAGTCTTGAAGGACTTTTGGATACTGCTTAACTTAAACACTATTGTTTATATAAGTTAGAGCCCATCTTAAACACCCTAATCTAATTTGTAAAGAAAATAGGTAAGTTTACACTTGATTTTGAATTGGAAAATTACATAAAGATTGAAAGACATCTCAATTTCCTGCTTGTTGAGAATTCAGAAGTAAAATATAAACCTCAGTGGAAAATGGTAATACTTTTTAATACTTTTATATTCCATTTTCGGTCTTGAACTGTGAGTGATTTTTTTTTTTTTGTGGCTAAATACATAAAATTTGCTGTCATAGCCCTTTTTTTAAGTGTACAGTTCAGTAGTATTCGGTCCATTCACTCTGTTGTGCAGTCTCCACCACCATCCATCTGCAGGACTCTTTGATCGTGTAGAACTGAACCTACGTACCCATTGAACAGCAGCTCCCTGTTCCTTCTTCCTCCCAGCCCCAGGCACCTGCCATTCTGCTTTCTGTTTCTGAATTTGATTACTCTAGGATCCTCATATAAGTGGAATCATCCGGTCTTTACCTATTTGTGAGTGGCTTGAGTGGTACATAGGCTTTTGTCCTTATCTTTTCAGTAACAGTTCTACTTTCTTTTTTATTTTTATTTTTTTATTTATTTTTTAATGTTTTATTTATTCTTGAGGGAGAGAGAGAGCATGAGCGGGGACGGGGCACAGAGAGAGGGAGACACAGAATCCGAAGCACGCTCCAGGCTCTGAGCTGTCAGCACAGAGCCCGATGCGGGGCTCAAACCCACAAACCGTGAGATCATGACCTGAGCCGAAGTTGGACGCTCAACCGACTGAGCCACCCAGGCGCCCCAGTTCTGCTTTCTTACTTGTTTTTCAGTTAGTTCATGAAGAAGAGGGGAGAGCCTTTTGGGGGCAAGCTGTATAAGAAAGACTTATTTATTATTGGCCTCTAATAAATCAGTTGCTCATATTTGGCTTGTGCAGAAAAGCTTCTTGTAACTTCTTAGCAGAACAGGTTGGTGAAGCGCTAGCAAGTTTGTACAACCTTGGGCTTTATGGGAACATTGTGTGAAAACAGTGAGGTTGATTTCCTACAACTGCATATATTACAATTTGAGTAGTAAGGAAAATAACCTCTAATATCTCACTTCTATTTGTTGCTTCTTTTTATTTTTTTCAGCCAGAAACAATTTCAGCATTCACTTCTGATCCAGCACTTCTGTCATTTGCTGAATATTTCTGCAAACCGACCGTGAACATGGGTCAGGTATGTGTCATATGTTTTGCTTAGCTGTTAGACTACAATTTGCTATTATTTCTACCTGCGGACACCACCATAAACCTCTATAACATCTGGACCTGTCTTTGAGATTGCCGATACACCTCAGGTATGTTGGATGATTTTTGCTTGGCAAATACACGTATTTCATAGACTAAAAACTGTTAAATTCGATAACTCCCTACCTTGATACAAGAAACGACTTAAAGTTGTTTTTTTTTTAATTTTCTTTTATTTAAAAAAATTTTTATTTAACTTTTAGTTAACATGCACTGCAGTACTGGTTTCAGGAGTAGAATTCAGTGATTCGTCACTTACATACAATACCCAGTGCTCATCACAAGTGCCCTCCTTAGTATCCATCTCCCACCCAGCCCATCTTCCACCTCTCTCCGTCAACCATCAGTTTATTCTCTATCGTTAAGAGTGTCTTGTGATTTGTTTCCTCTTTCTTCTTTTTTCTCCCTCTTCCCATATGTTCATCTGTTTTCTTTCTTAAAGTCCACATATGAGTGAAATCATATGGTATTTGTCTTTCTCAGATGGACTTCTATCGCTTAGCATAATGCAGTGTAGCTCCATCCATGTCATTGCAAATGGGAAGATTTCATTCTTTTTGATGACTGAGTAATATTCCTGTGTGTGTGTGTGTGTGTGTGTGTGTGTGTGTGTGTGTGTGTATAAAACAAAAAAACTTTTAAGGCATTAATTTCGATAGGTGGTATTAATGTGCATTGTTGTACTGATTGCTATTTTCAGTGTCTCTTACCTTTCTCTTACTTTTACGTAGTCTTATTCCTCTGTATTTTATAACACTTTTTTCTGTTGGTTGTAAAACTGTTGTTCTCTTCAGGATTCAAAGGGTGCCCAGTGGATATGTTATTTAATCCATCATTGCAGATCGCAAAGCTTGGATGTAGGAATTTGCTATCTGGGATTGGTCACCTGTTGCCTATAAGTGCATGTAGCTTTGGGAAAATTTTTAACCCTCCACGATGCAGTTTCCTCATTTCTAAAAGTGGGATTATGGTAGAACCTACCTTATACTGTTGATTTGAGGGTTAAATGAAATAATTTTAACCCCTTTAACGTATTGAATCTTTACTATTTACTAGATACTTTGCTCAGTACTTTATGTAATTTTCTCATTTTTCTGACTCTGGGGGTAGGTACTTTATCATTCCAGGTTTACAGATGAGGAAATCCTACTCAGAGATCTCACATGCCCAAGATCACACAGCTAGTAAGGGCTGGGCATGCACTCAGGGCCACGGGTCTCTGATGAAGGTCCGTGCCCTTCCTTAAGCCTAGCTGGATTTGGCTGTGCTGCCTCCTCCATGCCTCTTCTGCTCAGTGTTTTCTGCTGCATCTTTCTGGATGCTGGGTTTTCTTTCTGGATCTTGCTCTTGCCAGCCTAACCCAGGGCATATCTCTATGTGTCCTGTTTGCTCATTTACCCCTGCTGATCCTTCCTCTCCTCACAGCACTTACATCCATAACTGTCCTTTGGGACTTTGTTATATTTTATTGATGTTTAGTGTTGCATTCACTATGATTTATAAAGAGATAGCTGTTTTACCCTATTATGTCATTGACTGCAGAGCTTAAGAATTGGCCATAGTAGTTGCTATACAATCTTGAATTGATTTTGGAATATACATTGATGTGCTACAAAATGTTTCTGATTTTTCACAGAAACAGGAAATTCTGGATCTGTTTTCTTCAGTACTCTATGAATGTGTCACTCAGGAGACCCCAGAGATGTTGCCTGCATACATAGCAATGGATCAGGTATGGTCAAAAAACATATTCTAATTCTGATGAGATTTATACTGTATTTTAAGTAACATACTGAACCATGAGGTAAGGTTCCCTCTGTGTCCCATCTTTTTGGTCTCTCATTTGCTTTTAGCAATTCACAAAAAGGAAACCCTATAAAACTTGAAAACTCTGTATATGACAAAAAAAGCTTAGAATTTATGATAACAGGAATGCCTCTTAGTGGATTGTCTTACTCTATGGTCCCCATTCTTCCCTTTTTTTCTCTTCCCCTGATTAGCAGAGGAAAAGAACATTCCCTCCCTTTTCTCCCCCAGCATCGTTGGGTGGTCTCTTGTCTCCTTCCTGACAAAGCCTCTTCAGGGATAGGCTTTGCCAATGAGCAGTAAATGAATAAACAGTGCCCTAGTGATGGCAGTAACGTGAAATTATGTCTGCGTGATTAAGCTTGCAAGAGGTTATGGTATCAGTATGTAGTGATTTAGGAAACTAAATCACTTTAAAATTTTTGTGTTGTTGCTGTTTTAAAAGAGCCTGAAAGTTGTAATGTAGAAAATAATGTTTAATAGCTTCTCTAAAGGATCAGACCAATTTATTCAGTTTTGGTTATTAGTAGTACATATGACTTATGTCATGTGACTTTCAGACCCAAAATTAAGCTAAGCCAGTAGGTTTTTAACTTGGCTTTAATTTATATTTGGAATCTTAAAAATACAGATCTTCAAATCCTATTCTATATCATCTACTGAATCAGAATTTCTGGGATGAGGTCCAGGTCTGTGGTTTTAAACAATTCTTTAAGTGAATATGATATGATGAGCTCACAGATAAGTATTTGGGACTCATTGTTTAAAGCCAAAGGAAATAATCTGTAATGGCAAAATAATCTCTCTTGAAAAGTGGGAAAATGATGTTTAGGCAGGGCATAATTCCCAAAAACCTGCAAATCACATTCTGTTAAGTAGCATTCTTACTTAAAAGGCACCTTCTAGGGGCGCCTGGGTGGCGCAGTCGGTTAAGCGTCCGACTTCAGCCAGGTCACGATCTCGCGGTCCGTGAGTTCGAGCCCCGCGTCAGGCTCTGGACTGATGGCTCGGAGCCTGGAGCCTGTTTCCGATTCTGTGTCTCCCTCTCTCTCTGCCCCTCCCCCGTTCATGCTCTGTCTCTCTCTGTCCCAAAAATAAATAAAAAACGTTGAAAAAAAAAATTAAAAAAAAAAAAAAAAAAAAAGGCACCTTCTAATATAACCAGATGGCCCAGAATGGCATTATTGTCTGGTATCCATCCACGTTTTTTAATTGGAAAGTATGATTATATGATATCCACTCTGAGACTGCTTTCTCACAGCACCTCTCTATATAGCAGCCAAGTAATGAGTTGTGTTTTTCATTTGTTAGCTGGAAGTATTCCCTTTTTATGCTCTGAACCATTATCCCTTCACAGTTGTGGGCAGGTGTCTGCAGAAGAACATTCCTGCTGGTTGTAGCCATGGTGACTTTGCAGATGGGCCCCAAGAGCAGTATTATCAGTAGTATT
The DNA here is from genome assembly GCF_023721935.1 of Panthera uncia. Lineage (NCBI taxonomy): Eukaryota > Metazoa > Chordata > Mammalia > Carnivora > Felidae > Panthera > Panthera uncia. The sequence goes on from NW_026057579.1 coordinate 3,951,181, forward strand.
GTGTTTGCCTTCTGAGCCCTGGGATCCCTGGCCTGATCCCAGCCAAATCGTTGTGCCCCACTTGGGTTTCCCAGAAGTGACTGACTGGCAGGAGACCTGGTGGGTTTTCATTTTTCAGAGCCATTGAGGCAAGAATGAGCTCATTTGCCACTGTTGCTTTTACCGGAAGCTATTTATGTGGGGATCGTATTGAAGAGAGTATTGAAGAGTAGATGTGTATCTGTACCCAGTGGAGAGCTCCTCTGTGGGGCAGATGGCATCAAAACATGGAATGGATTCTCCTCTGCCCTTTATTGATCTATGAGCCGTATTTATTTATTTATTTAAAAAAAATTTTTTTTTTTTAATGTGTATTTATTTTTGAGACAGAGAGAGACAGAGCATGAATGGGGGAGGGGCAGAGAGAGAGGGAGACACAGAATCGGAAGCAGGCTCCAGGCTCTGAGCCATCAGCCCAGAGCCTGACGCGGGGCTCGAACTCACGAACCGTGAGATCGAGACCTGAGCTGAAGTCGGACGCTCAACCGACTGATCCACCCTGGCGCCCCTATGAGCCGTATTTAAAAAATACTCTATCGATAATACAACTCTGAGGAAGAGACAGTTAGGGCCCCTTCACTCTTTCATGAAGTGGACTGCTTTTCCTTTTGTTTCTTCAAGGCTATGAGAAGACTAGGAAGAAGAGAAATGTCTGAGACATCTGAACTTTGGCAGATAAAGTTGGTGTTAGAGTTTTTCAGCTCCAGGAGCCATCAGGAACGGCTGCAGAACCATCCTAAGCGGGGACTCTTTATGAACTCTGAGTTCCTCCCTGTTGTCAAATGCACTATTGATAATACTCTGGACCAGTGGCTACAAGGTAATAATAGCATCGTGCCCTGTGCTTTTAAGATACATTGGGACTCAGGCTTTTCTGTTGTGACATTTTCTTTTGTTGGTAAATAAGATAAATCTGAGTATAAGCTAGAATGGCTATAGATTTAATGTTTTCAGTAACGAATTGGACTCTGATTATTTACTTCAACTTCTTTAAAAATATATTTAACTCTGCTTAATACAACTATATATACACACACACACGTGTGCGTGCATGTGCATATCTGTTATACACACACACATATATATTGTACACACACACACGTGTATGTGTGTGTGTGTGTGTATATATATATATATGTGGCATTTTAAATGTATATATATACGCGTATATATATATGGTATTTAAATACCACTTGACACTTAGGAACTTGTTTTAGCTTTTCTAGCATCAGATCTTGTTTCCTTTCTAGCACCTTTATCGGCTATTTCTTAGGGGTGTAGCCTGCCACCTACTTGTGAAGCCAGTAGCTATTTTCTTCCCTTCATGTGTCTCCACTCTGTTTACACTGAAAACTTGATGTGTGCTTAGAGTGAATGTTTGTTTTACCAGCTTTGTGAGTCAGTCAGTGGGAACCTGGGACATCAGGTGACTGTGGTTTGGAAGTACAGACTTGTGACTGCAGGGGAATTGTAAAGTTACTCCTAATAGTGTGGAAGTAATTATACCTCATGTGAGACAAGTGATGAGCCTTCTGATTTATGGAAATCTGTCTGATGTGTGATATATGTCTGAAATTGATTTTAAGTCAACTCCTTCGTCTTGTTACTCTTTTCAGTTCATTCAAATACCTTCTGATATATATCTGACAGCAACCAGTTTTGGGTAAATACTGACCCTGGTAACATAAGTAGTAACAATTCTTGATGCGTTAAAGCTGTTGGTAAGCAGTAGATTACTATCTTGACAGTTATTATATTAACCGTGCTTGAATATTATTAAAGTAAAAATTATCTACTGTAATATTAGAAAATACATTTCTGAAAAAAAAATTGTCAACCAGATTGTGAAGGATATACATGGAAAACAACTGTTTCAAACTCCAAGTGTTTGTTTAATACCTACATTGTTCTATCGTTTTCTCTCTGAATTCAAAAGGTCATGTAGTTTTAAACTTTTTAAAAATCTCATTTTTGTTCTCATTTTTGGGGAAAATACAGATTATTACATAGGTTTTGATATTTTGTATTCAGTTCAGCATTTGATCATATATAGCAGACCTTTGCTCTTGATAAGAAGTATGTCTTTAATCCTTTTCAGATTGTCTGATTTGCACATTTTGTATCAGTAATGAAACTTTGGCAGTGACTAGAGCACTTTCTATAATAGTGCCCTGAATTGCTTTTTTCTTATTGCTCTTTTAGGGCATTTGGTGGTTTACAACACTGTTCTCTACCAAATTTGACTTGCCACTATGATTGCCAAAAATGTGCATTTATTTTTTAGTGAAGAACCATCACTTTATAAATTGAGGTAAAATTGATTCCAATTTTGTATTGGTTTCAATAGAACGCATTATATTAATTTCAGGTGTACAGCATAATAATCTGATATATGTATATACAGCAAAGTGACCACCATAGTAAGTCTAGTTATCATCCATCACCATACTAGTTGACCCCCTTCATCCTTTTTACCCACCTCCCAACCCCCTTCCCCTGTGATAACCACCACTCTGTTCTCTTTATATATGAGTTTTGTTTTGTTTTTTAGGTTCCACATATACATGAAATCATATGCATTTGTCCTTCTTTGACCGACTTATTTCACTTAGTGTAATACCATCATAGTCCATCCACGTTGTTGCAAATGGCAAGATTGCATTTTTTTGAATGGTGGAGTAGTATTCTATTGTGTATATATACCACATCTGTACCCATTCATCTGTTGATGGACTCTTAGGTTGTTTCCATATCTTGGCTATGGTAAATAATGCTGCAACAAACTGAATATCTTTTTGATTTAGTGTTCTTGTTTTCTCTGGATAAATACCCAGCAGTGGGATTGCTGGATCACATGACAGATCTATTTTTAATGTTTTGAGGAACCTCCATACTGTTTTCCATAGTGGCTGTGCCAGTTTGCATTCCCACCAACAGTACAAGAGAGTTTCCTTTTTTCCACGTTCTCTCCAACACTTATTATTTCCTGCCTTTTTGATAATAGCTATTCCAACAGGTGGGGGGTGATACCTCATTGTGGTTTTGATTTGCATATCTCTGACAGTGAGGTTGAACATCTTTCATGAGTGTGTTAGCCATCTGTATTGTTCTTGGGAAAAAATGTCTATTTATGTCCCCTGCACATTAATTGGATTTTTTTTCTTTTCTTTTTTTTTTTTTGCTGTTAAGTTTTTTGAGTTTTTTCGTGTATTTTGGGTATTAGCCCCTTATTGGATATATGATTTGCAGATATTTTTTCCCATTTAGTAAGTTGCCTTTTCATTTTGTTGATGGTTGCCTTTGCTGTGCAGAAGTTTTTTAGTTTGAGGTAGTCCCACTTGTTTATTTTTGCTTTTGTTGCCTTTGTTTTTGGAGTCATTTCCAAAAATTCAACACCAAAGACTGATGTCAAGGATCTTACTAACCATGTTTTCTTCTAGGAGTTTTATAGTTTCAGGCCTCACATTCAGGTCTTTAATCCATTTTGAGTTAGTTTTTGTTTATAGTGTAAGATGGTACATTTTTATTCTTTTGCATGTGGCTATCCATTTTCCCCGTCACCATTTATTGAAGAGACTGTCCTTTCCTCATTGTATATTCTTGACTCCTTGTTGTAAATTAATTAACCTTATATGTGTGTGTTTATTTTTGGGCTCTCTGTTCTGTTGATCTATGTGCTTTTATGTATCTAATACCAACTATATTTGATTACTATAGTTTTGTAGTATAGTTTGAAATCTTCCTTTCCAGTTTGGATGCCTTTTATTTCTTCTTCTTGCTTAATTGCTATGGCTAGGACTTCCACTACTGTGTTGAATACAAGTGGCAAGAGTGGGCATCCTTGCCTTGTTCCTTGTTTTAAGTGAAAAACTGTTACTTTCTCTGTGTTGAATATGATGTTAACTATGGTTTTGTCATATGTGGCCTTTATTAAGTTGAGGGTACATTTCTTTTATATCCACTTTGTTTAGTGTTTTTATCATAAATGGATGCTGAATTTTGTTAAATGCTTTTTTTTGTATTGAGGTCACGTGATTTTTATCCTTTATTTTGTCAATGTGGTATATCACTCTAATTTGTAGATGTTGGACATCCTTGCATTCCTGGAATAAATCCCACTTGATTGTGGTATATATGATCCTTCTAAAAGTATTGTATTTTGTTTTTGGTGGTGGTGGTGTTTTTGAGGAACTAAAAAAGGAATTTGTTTATTGAGGGTAAAAGGATGCAAAAAATATAAAAATCAAAAGCTTATCTAGCTTTCACTGACTTCTTTCTCTGCTTGTCAAATAGGGGTTAGATTTTATTTGTATAGTTTCCGAGGGTCCTGATCTGGTCATGGAATCCTTTATACAGGGGGAAGCTGTGGGACAGATTCCTTAAGAGATCCTTTAGGAGAACTCTCATCAGGCTGCTCAGTGCTGCCTGCTTCTTTCATTTCTGCTTCATGTATATCACAAAATATTCACTGCATGCAATGGTGAGCCCAGCAGTCAGTGAAAAGAAGCCCTGGAAGCCTACTTTGCCATCTCACCACTGGTCCACATCCTTCATTATTTTGTCTACGGCCATAGGGTCTTTCTGATTTTCTAAAAATCCACAGAACTCCTTTTCCATGAGTACTTTCAGGTCCTCCTTTGCCTTTGTCCCCAGCAAACCTGTGAAACCTGAACATCATGGTTTCCATGGCATGTTCCATTTGAGATGGCATTTTGGTGAGGTCTGTTGAAACCTTGGCCATAGGTGTGGTGGGAACCCTTTTAATGTATTGTTGACTTCAGTTGGCTAATATTTTGTTGAGGATTTTTGCATCTATATTCATCAGGAATAATTGGTCTGTAATTTTCTTTTTTTGTGGTGTCCTTGTCTGGTTTTGGTGTTAGTTTAATTCTGGCCTTGTAAAATGAGTTTGGAAGCATTCCCTTCTCCAGTTTTTTGGAAGAGTTTGAGAACGATATGTGTTGAATTTTGTTTGAATGTTTGGTAGAATTCACCAGGGAAGCCATCTGGTCCTGGACTTTTGCTTGTTGGGGGGTTTTAGATTACCTGTTCATACTCCTTACTAGTAATCAGTCTATTCCGATTTTCTGTTTCTTCCTGTTTCAGTCTTAGAAGACCTATGTTTCTATGACTTTACCCTTTATCCATTTCTTCTAGGTTGTCTAATTTGTCGGCATGTCGTTGTTCATAGTAGTCTCTTATGATTTTTTTTTTTTTGGTGGCAGTTGTAATTTCTTTTCTCCCATCTTGCATAGGTCTGTTAAATATGCTGCTTTTTCTTTTATTCTGTGCCTACTCAATTTATATTTATTCTTATAGCCTCAATATAAGTGCCCCTTTCTCATAGGCCTTCTAAGATCACACTACTTCAGGCAGCTTCCTGCCATCTTTATCTCTCTCTCTCTCTCTCTCTCTCTCTCTTTTTCTCTCTCCCTTCCTCCCTCCCTCCCTCCCTCCCTCCTACACCCTATTCCTTCCTCCCTTCCCCTCCCCCTTCCTCCTCGACTTTTCTTTATATATCAAAATGTCTTTGTCTACAAGTAACAGAGGGCCTAACTCAACCTGGCTTAAACAATAAGGACACACATAAGCTTACATTATTGGAAGTCTACAGGTAAGGTGGGCTAAGGGTCATCTAATGCTAGTGCTTAAGCCCCATTTCTCTGAGGTTCCATTATTTACACTCTGTGCCTTGGCTTTATCCTCAGAGTGCTTTTTCTTAGAGTAATAAAATGGCTGCTCCTTGCCTCAAGGTCAGCATTTTGCACAGAGGAAGAATAGCGTTCTTCTAGGAGCTTTGCCGTAACAATGAGGAAATTACTTGTAACAATGAGGAAATTACTTTCCCAAAAGCCTCTAGCAGAATGTTGTCAAGCATCTCCTCATGTCTCCAGCTTGAATTGGAACTCGTGCACATTCCTCAGTCAGTCACTGTGAAAAAGAATGTGTCTCGCTGGAAAGCCTAGGTCTGTTGGTCCCTGAGCCAATCACCGTGTCGAGAGTAGGATTGCCTTGGTTGACCTAGGCCAGTGGTTCTCAAAGCGTGGTCTCTGGAGCAGCAGCAGTGTCTCCTGACAACTTCTTAGAAATGTGGTTTTTCTGACCCCATCCAAGAAACTTTGGGGATGAGGCCCACTTATCTGTGTTTTAAACAGCCCTCCACGTGATTCTGATGCATCTTAGAGTTTGAGAAAGTCTGACCAGTACTAATCAGGATCCGGTTCTGGAGCTGAAGTCAGTCCCCTCAAATGTTGTATCCTGGAGGCAAAGGTTGTAAAATGGATGTTTGGAGAGACAACTTCAGTGACCACTACATCTTTATAGCACTCATCCCAATTTCTCATTACACATTTGTTTGTATCATTGTGTAAACGTCACTGTCCCTTACAACCCTCCAGACTCTGTGCTGGCATGCACTCTATCTGCTTTCCCACTGTAGCCTTAATGCCCAGCATAGTGTATGGTAAGTGCTTAATGAGTTCTGGATGACAAAATAATAGAAGGAAGGCACTCCTCCTGCCTCTCAGTTCTGTCATCAGTTGCTTCAGTTCCATTTGTGTTTCTCTCACAGCTGGGGGTGATGTGTGTGTGCACGCCTACCTCAGTGGGCAGCACTTTGAGGAATCTCAGCTGAGCATGCTGGCCTGTTTCCTCGTCTACCACTCGGTACCAGCGCCATGGCACCTGCCGTCTGTAGGACTAGAAGGTAATTGCAGACCTAAATCCCTTCAGTACCTGTATTATTGACTCACTTAGTTTTTAAGTTTCTTGGTAGGAGGCATTTCTAATGAGTTATTTTCTCTGGTTAGGCTTTGGTCTTCATTCATGTTTAGGTGTTGAGAACTTTTTCTAAAAAGACCATCTGAACTTTACACATGCATAAACTTTTATTTCTATTTAGAGAAGGATGGATTCTTCTTCAGAGAGCCCCAAACACCATTATATACTAATGAATCAAAAGGATATATTATTTTTCTCTCTTAATTTTTATTAAAGTTATTTTTCTTTTTCTTTATATGTTGGGTTTTTAGTTTGGATGTTTCTTTTTAATCACATAATCTTAATTTCTAATATTATAAAGCTTTAAAATGACCAGGTACCTGATTTTGTATGAATTTGAACGTTTTTATAATACAGAGTTTTAAAATATTGGCATCTCACTGTATTTTTCAGAATATGTAATCAGATACAGAGTTTGCCCAGTAATCTGAATTATAAAATATAATTAATTCTAAGCACCTTTATTTATATCACTTTCAAATTTTGCTTATTGAGGATTCAAAATTGTTAACATTTTTTAAATGTTTTATTTATTATTTTTGAAAGAGAGAGAGAAAGGGAGAGACAAAGTGTGAGGAGGGGAGGGGCAGAGAGGGAGAGGGAGACACAGAATCCAAAGTAGGCTTCAGGCTCTGAGCTGTCAGCACAGGGCCTGATGGGGGGTCTGAACTCACCAACTGTGAGATCATGACCTGAGCCGAAGTTAGACACTTAACCTACTGAGCCACCCAGGCACCCCAAAAATTGTTTTTAAGAAGAGCAAAGAGTGCTCCATTTAATCATTTAAAATTTAATAGCATAACTAGCTTACTGCTGTTTTTGAAAACCTCAGATAGAAATGTACTATCTGGAGACTATTAGTTAAAGCCATGAGGGAATTGCTTATATTGGATTGATTTTCCCACAAAAACAAATATAAAACTTTGACAGACTATATAAAATAGCTGTTTATTAAAAACATTTTTTTTTGAAGTTTATTTATTTTTGAGAGAGAGAGAGAGACAAAGTGTGAGCAGCGGAGGGGCAGAGAGAGAGGAGACACAGAATCTGAAGCAGGCTCCAGACTCCGAGCTGTCAGCACGAGCCCGATGCAGGGCTCAAACTCATGAACTGTGAGATTGTGGCCTGATCCTTAACCGACTGAGCCACCCAGGTGCCCCTAAAATAGCTATTTAAAAGAACTAGTAGCAGCCATTCTGGCCAGACTTGATTGAGGGTCCGCAGTACGCGAGAGAAGGGAAGCATAATGAAGAAACCCCATATTTACTCTGCCTTTCTCTGAAAGGCATTTGCCACTTCATGGTACAAGAAGTAGAGTCCCAGCAAAAGGCAGTGGTGCTGCTGGGCAGGGGACAGAGGTTGGGTTAACAATTGCATGAGAACCTAGAACTTGAGGAGCTAAATTCCAGGTAGGAGGGAACAATAGGAACAATAATTCAAAAACTGGACACACTCTTCTCTTGAGACACTTAACCAAATCTTAACCTGCACATGCACAGGGTAAGACTTTTAAGAAATCTAGAAGAAGCCAGGAGGCTAAAAATGTGAACAGAGATTTCAGCAACAGCGTAGTGCCAAGGAGACAAAGGGTAGAGCTCCTGGGCTGCCAAGGTGAAGTGGCTCCGTAAGCATCCCAGCCATTCTGATGAAACAGCAGCAGAGCCAAGCCCTAGGAATAAAGATGAAAACTGAAACAGACAAGACCTGATGTTAGCCTCAAACAGAATGGAGATCTCTTTGCATTCTACCTGCCTTATGGAAGAAAGCATCACCTTAATCTTAGGAAGAACAAAATATGTCTTGAACCTTTAAATTTTTAATACACAGTATCTAGTGTTGAATTAAAAATTACAAGATATAACAAAAAAGGTAAGGGAAACTGACTTATATATGATCTAGATTATTGTAGTTATTAGACTTGGACTTAAAATTTAACTATGATATTATTTCCAAGAAAATAAATGAAAAGATAGAGAACTTCACCAGAAATCTGGAATCAATAAGAAAGAGTTAAATGGAAATTCTGGAACTGAAAAGTATAACAAATTAAGAATTCAGTGGATTGATTAAGTAGTGTATCAGACACAGCAGATAAGTGAACCGGAAGGCAGGTGTGTAGAAAGTAAACAGATTAGGGGCACCCGGGTGGCTCAGTCGGTTAAGCCTCTGACTCTAGGTTTTGGCTCAGGTCATGATCTCATGGTTTGTGGGTTCAAGTCCTGCATCAGGCTCTGTGCTGCCAGTGCAGAGCCTGCTTGGGATTCTCTCTCTTCTTCTTTCTGTGCCCCTCCCTGTTCCTTCTCTCTCCCTCTTATTAAGTAAATACATTTTTAAAAAAGTAAGCAGATTAAAGTACACAGAGAAAATGGATTGAAAATACAGAAAAGTGTATGAGACATGTGGAACATGGTGAAAAAGTCAAATATGCATGTAGTTGGGACCCCAGAATAAATGGAAAGAGAAGGTGAGAGAGATGCAGTGTTTGCAGAGACTAAGGCAAAGGGTTCTGAAAAATGGGTAATGGACATCAACTTACAGTGGCAGGATAAATACGAAGAAGACCACACCTAGTCACAGAATAGTCAAAATACTAAAAATAGGAAAAAAATTTAAAGCATAGACTTTCATTCCCAGCCAGGATGGGATAACAGGAATCTGATTTACTCTCCTGTCTAGAACCAAAAACCTGGACAATGCATATGAAGCAATGGCTTTTGGTACATTGTACATGAGGCAATGAAGAACAGTGATCCCTGCGAGATGAGAAACAATGAAATAAGCCCTATGATTGTCCCAGCTTACAGCCTTGAGAGGTCTCAGACTGTGGGGAGGGAGCAAGAACCCAGGTGGAGCCTAGAAGCCTTCTTTTTAAAAAAATTTTTTTTAGTGTTTATTTTGAGAGAGGGAGAGAGAGCAAGCAAGTAGGGGAGGGGCAGAGAGAGAGAGAGAGAGAGAGAGAGAGAGAATCACAAGCAGTCTTCATGCTGTCAGTGCAGTGTCCCAACACGGTTTGATGTCACAAATCATGAGATCATGACCTGGGCTGACACCAAGAGTTGCACCCTTAACCAACTGAGCCACCCAGGTGCCCCGAGCCTAGAAGACTTCTTGATTTGAGGTGACAGATCCAAGAGTACAGGAAGACCCAAGGAGCTAGAGTTTACCAGATGGAATGCCAAAGAGAGAGTGCCAGATACCTGCAGAGGGTCGCCCTCAACTATCAGAAGAGTACTTACTGGTCAGCACGTGCATGTGAAGAAATTATTTGAGACTGGAGGGAGAATTGTCTACATGGATTACCAGTTGTTTACACAGGTTCAGGAACAGTGCCTGTTCTCACAACTTCATAATTTAAGGGGCAATAGATTCTCAGAAGGGTTTTGCTCTAGTAATGGGAAGCCCTAGACTAAATAGACCTGATTGTATTCTGGTCCCACCTAACAAATCTTAAAAGCGTGACACAAAAGCATCAAACTGTTTTTCAAGAAATGTAATTCTAAAGCAAAGCTCAAGAATATAGAAATACAAAAATATCCAGTACCCAACAAGGTAAGTTCACAATATCTGATACACAAAGAAACAGGAAAATAGAACTTATAATCAGATGAAAAGTCAATTACAACTGACCTGGAATTGACACAGATGTTCTAATTGGCAAACAAGGACATTAGAACCGTTCTTATAAGTCTATTCTGTATTTCAGAACCTTGAGAGACATAGAAGATATAAAAGACTGTAACTGAACTTTTTGAGATGAAGAGTACATTGAATGGGTTTAATGGGCAGATCAGACATTCCATAATAATAAATTAGCAAGCCTGAAGACATAGCACTAGAAACTGTCCCAAATTAAATGTAAAAGTAAAAGAAGAAAAAAAGGAAAACAAAGGAACAGAGCATTAAATATGAAGTAAGCTGTGGAACTTAAAACACCTAATTTACATGTGATTGGAGTCCCTGAAGAAGGGAGAAATTGAGGGGGTGGGGTGACAGAAAAAATATTTGAAGAAATAATGGCTGGAAATTTTCCAAATTTGGTGAAACCTGTAAATCCACAGATTCAAGAAATTCAGTGAATCCCAAGCATGAGAAATATGAATAAAATTACACTAAAGCACATTGTAACCAGATTGCCCAAGACTGGTGATAAAAAGCCTTAACAACAGCTAGAGGAAAAAGACATGTTGCACACAGATAAAAATAAGAGTGACTGTGTATTTCTTGTAGGAAGCAGTGTAAGTGATAACTTAGTGGAGTAAAGGACTCAGGGGGAAAAAAAAAGTCTTGTTAGAATTTTATACCCAGCAAAAATATCTTTCAAAAAAAATGACCATGAAATAAAGCCTTTTTCAGACATACAAAGGCTGAAAGAATCCAGCAGACCCACGCTACTGGACATGTTGTCTAGTAAGTCCTTTGGGCTGAGGGAAAATAATATCAGATGGAAATAGGGGTCTACACAAAGGAATGCAGAACTTTGGAAATGGTAACCACCTGGGTAAATAGGCAAGATTTATTTCTTTTAAAAATACTTTTTTAAAGACAACAGAATAAAAATAATAACAATGTACTATGGGGTTTATAAAGCATGAAAAATATGACAACAGTAGCTCAAAGGCTGGGAAGGGAGAAATGGACGTACTGTTGGAAGACCCATATGCTGATGGGTGAAGTGGTATAATCTCACTTGAAGGTAATCTTTGATAATTTAAAGGTGTATGCTGTTAAGTCACAAAGCAATTACTGAAGTAAGAAAACAGTCAGAACTTACTGCAACAAAGGAGCTATAATGGAATCATAAAAAAAACATAGAAAATACTCCATCCAGAAGAGGACGATGGGGAACAGAGAGCAGATGGAGTAAATAGAAAACAAATAGCAAGATGATATGTTTAAACCTAACCATTTCAGTATCACATTAAACGTAAAAGGTCTGTTCGATTCCATAGTGTATCAGTATTTTGGGGTTGTTTCATATCTTCCTGTATGTTTTTATTCTCTGTGCATGGGTTTTAGCAAGGTCTGGGGAGCACCACAGAGTAACAATTAAATAGGAAATTTGTCTTAATTACTGTTGAGGTTTATTAAACACATTTAATTCAGCTGATTGCAGAGGCCAATCAATAAAAGGAAATACTTAGGAGAAGTAGTTGCCTTTCTCATATCCTTTGTAGCAGAACTCTTTCTTGTGTTAGTCATGCCTTTAATCAGAATGCCTCTTGATCATATCATGAGACTTTTCTCTGTCCATCTTCATGAGATCTTGTGATCCTGTTCCCTCTGCTGTCTGCATGTCTTCTAGGATGCTTGCTGTGGCCTAGAAGCGTAGGGATCATATATATGTATGTTGTGGGGCTAGAAGAAGAGTACTGGACAGTTGCATTTGGTGGGGTAGAGGCAGAAAGGAAGAGGATGCTTAATAGGATTTTAAGGTAATACACTTCCTAATTCCTTTAGAACAGTGGTTCTTAACCTTGGCTGTGCATCAGAATCACCTGGGCAGCTTTCAAACCTCCAGGTGTCCAGGCTGTATTCCACTTCTGAATGATGTTGGAATCTCTGTGGGGCCAAGGTTAAGAACCATTGCTTCTTGGAGGTTGAGGCATTAAATTAAACTTCTCTGTGACTCCTTTTAAGCCTGTGTTCTTTTTTCAGGTATGTATTGAAGACATTGATTATGGTAGTTGAAAGTAGATAAGCACATTTATTAATTATATTTAAGTGATACATAAATAATAGTAATAGTTTCAGATGTAGCTACAGGTCACTTTCTGAAGTACAGGATGGATAAATTCAAACTTACATCAAATTATATTTTGATATGGGAAATTCAGAACTTAAATAGTGTCTTTAGGGAATTATTTTCAAAGGGAAGAATGTCAGCTTTAAATGTGATTGTGTCTGAAGCTTCTTCAAAAGGGTGTACAGCTGAATTTATTTAGAGATGTGACTTTCCCCCCATTTCCATTTCTTTAGGGAGCACAAGCTTTGCTGAACTCCTCTTCAAGTTTCAACATCTGAAAATGCCAGTGCGAGCTTTGCTAAGATTGGCTCCTTTGCTTCTTGGAAATCCACAGCCAATGGTTATGTGATTGTGTCTGGTGGTAAACCTACCCTGAAACGTGACTTCTGCACAGAAACACGACCAAACAACGTAGTTGATGAAATGTTTATAAGTTTTATAATATAACTAGGGGGAATTGAGCTGCACAAACCTCAGTGTATTTTAAAATCCAAGTGTTTTCAGTGTTCCAGAGGCTCTGTTGCTGTTGGCATTAACATTATATGATATATAAAAGTGAGTTAAAGTTTACTTTTGTAAATAAAGTTTTTTGGTTTTCCTAACTCTTGATGCTTACTTTAGTTTGGGGTTTCAGAGAATAAAAGAGCAGTGGGGGCTGGAATGGCTATTAGTTTAGTTTAGTTTTTTTTTTTTTTTTTCAAAAAAATTTTTAATGTTTTTATTTATTTTTGAGACAGAGACCAAGCATGAGCAGGGGAGGGGCAGAGAGAGAGGGAGACAAGGAATCTGAAGCAGGCTCCAGGCTCTGAGCTGTCAGCACAGAGTCCGACATGGGGCTCAAACCGACAGACTGTGAGATCATGACCTGAGCTGAAGTCGGACGCTTAACCGACTGAGCCACCCAGGCGCCCCTAGAGTGGCTATTAGTTTTTCAAGTCTTTCACCTGTGGCAATTCAGGTGATGTGATTGTGCTCAAAAATGCAAGGTTTTAAAAGGAGCTCTGTCATCAAGTTTTACTCTGTGCAGCAAGGAAATAGTTTTTAGCATCTCCTAAGATGTCACAGTTTTCCTGTCTAAAATTAGTTTGTACTTGGTGTGACAGTGCCAGGCATCCTCACAGTATGAGCAGTCACCTTGTACAGGAGGACATTTCTGCCCTAATGAAGAATTGCCCAACACGAAGCCTGCTCTGGATAGAGAAAATATGAAATTTCCACTATTGAGAGGCCTTCAGAAATTATATTTAGAAATAAAAGTCCATTTCCACCCAGCATTTGGAGAATGTACATCTGTATCAAGAGTTGCTGGACTAAGTAATGATGAAAGATATTCACATAAAGCTGCCTCCAGCTTCAGGTTTCCAATACAGGAAGAAGAAAACTCCCTGCTGTCCGGATTCTGACATGTGCCCTCTGCTTCCTGAATGGCCATTGGGACCACACTGGCAAGATCCATTCAGTGATTTCACATTTCCACATCCTGAATTTTGCTCTTCAGCTTTAAATGTAAAGATTAAAGTAAATAGAAATGTTTTCATTGAGATTTTGGCAAAAACCCATGTGGCATTTGCTTCTGCATTTACAAGGCACGTATCTAGAAGCAGACTAATTCCCTCTATAGACTCTCAATATTTCATCTGCAACACTTGCCCAAGGACTTGTTCCTGCATGTACAATATAGACGAGATGTGACTGGCTAGGAGGGCGGAATGTGCTTCCCCTTCACATTTAGCTAGTTTTTCTTTTTTCTTTTCTTAAAGATTTTATTTTTTTAAGCAACCTCTATGCTCCATGTGGGGAGCATACCCCACAGACCCCTAGATCAAGAGTCACACGCTCCACCAAGTGAGCCAGCCTTAGCTGGTTTTTCTTATAATTAAAGATAAAAGACAAAAAAATTAAAATGGTAGATTACAGAAATTCCATTTGAATCAACATTTAAAGAACTCAGTATCTGAGCGACTGTTGCCACCTTTATTCTCAATTGTTTATAATTTGTATGCTTTTCTCTGATTGAAGAATTACTTGAGAGACATTTATTTGCACACTATGGATTCTCCTATATGAGGGGAACAGACATTAGAATGTGTCAACAAAAACAAAAACCGGGCTTTCTCAGAGAAAGAGCAGAATCAAAGATTGTAGATCGCCTGGGAACAGCATTGTCTTGATAGTTCGGGACTAATAGGTGGGAGGGAGCAGAGAGCGTATTCTCGGCAGTCTTCTCTTGAGCAGGCATGCTAGGATCATCTAAGAAATGAATTCTATGTATATATGGGTTCTTGAAAAATGTGGAGAGTAGCTCTCACCATCCAGAATATTTCAGCCTCCTCCGAGTTAAGTCAAGGGAAGAGCTGGAGAAATGCATTGGGCTCCTAAGGGTTTTGGCCCAGGAATGGCACATGTCAATTCCAATTACGGCTTGTTGGTAGGAAGTAGTCCAATCCATCTGCCTCGTGTGACTGCTCTTCTGGATGTCCATGAAGGGGACGAGAACCAGATGCTGGTGAGTACTAGTTACTTAATATCTGTCACGGTATGGTTCCTAACTTACTCATAATTCCCCACATTCATTTTTTTCTATTCACACAAATATAAATGCTTCCATAATTAGACATAATTAAAGAAACAGTAGTTACGGACATGTGTGCACGCACACATGCACACACACCGATTATCATCTCCCTGATGGGTGCTGACATCTGTGCTTCTCCCTTGAGTGTCTTGTGAAGAAGTGAAGGCCCGAACTTGTGTGCAGCTCTGAGGCATGGATGCCAGGCCCTAGCAGGAGCGTCCATTGGGTTCAGCCCTCCAGAGCCTAATCTTAACTGGAGTAAGGCCACTTTCTCACCCTTTGTCCAGAAACCAGCTGACTTCATAGCTTACAGGGATCCTGGCTCACAGGATCTTCTGACATCCCAGAGGAAGCCAGAAGAAGCTGGCCTCATCTCTCAGCTTGATAATCAGCGTACAGACCCACTTGGTGGGAGGCCAGTGTGCCTGCTGGGCAGATAGGCCAGAGCTTGGAAGCTGGGATTCTGAATAGAAGCCAGAGTGTCTGGAGCCAAGGCAGGAATTGTCAGAGGAATGGACGTGTTGATTCTGATGAAAGCCATGTCAAAGCTCAATCTGAGGGACAGGAGAAGCCCAACGTCAGGAGAGGATGCTGGGAGCTGGGTGAAGTTGGAAGGCCATGGGTCAACTTGAGATCCAATGCAGAAGACTTTGTTGCCTCCTGCATACAGGGCTGGAAGCTTGTCTTCTGGGTTCCTCCGTCTTCATAGCATATTTTATAGAAAATTAGCTGTATTGAAGCTCTCTCCAAATGAGCTATGGAAGACAGGACAGGATTAGGTCACCTCTGTATCCCGAGCTATCTGCAGTTTTCAACCAGCAGTGAAAGGAAGCAGAGGGGAAGTTGGAGGGGGCGGCTGCTAAAAGGGTTTACCCAGGCTAGAGGCCTCTGTTAGCACTTAGCAGCACCCTGCAGATACCCATGTGGTTTACAGAACTTCCCAGGTGACTGTCTTTTCCTGCTTCCAAGGGCCAGCCAGGTTTCCCCCACTCAGAAATACATTGCTCGCTTCTCATTAGTCACAAGCTGTGGGAAAGTCTTTTTTGCTAAAGTGAAAGAAAAGCCCCTAAAACCGTATTGTTAATTCTTGCCTGTGGGTAAGGTCGGACTTGCCTGTTCGCCATCTTCTTGCTTTGCTCCATCTTATGTCCTTGAATGAAAGGGCTGTTGGGATGGGGAGTAGGGGTTGTTCAGAGGGCAGGACCTTCAATCTATAGGCAGTTACATAAAATGTCAACATTGGAAGATCTCTCGGGTGGCCTCTGGTCCTGCCCCTCTTTCTAGAGCTGAGACCCCTGAGGCTCAGGGAGGGAGGTGGCTGGCCCAAGGCTGCACTGCTCCCTATCACAACCCTAACAAGCCTGGGCTTTCAGATCACACTGCTTCTAACCCCTGAACCTGGTTCATTACTGCCTTTTTTCATAGCCTAGTACATGCTGAGAAAGAGGCAGACTAAACATGAGTTAGAAGGACATTGCACCAGGCAGTTTGTGGACCCTTCTTTTCTCTCTGCATCTTTCAAAGAACAGAGGCCTTTGTAATTTCTTGGAATTAGATTGAGTTAGTCTACGTGTTGCTTTCTTGCTCATATAACAACCATTTAAATTTGAAATTTCTCTTTCAGCTGAAAATATTTCTTCCTATTCTGTGGCACATTATAATATGAAATGGGAAATTTAGAAACAATTTATATTCAGTTCAATAAAATCAGTGAATGCCTATAAATAACTGCACGTTCATAATTTCCTCCTGTGTTTACTCCAATACTGAGGTGTGAAGTCTGTTGCCTTGTCTCTGTAGTTGATGGATCCATCTCTAGTCTTATATTCAGGTATGCTGTGTTGTGGGTCTGTAGTCCATGGGCTTCCAGAACCTAGACGTGCTAGATCATGATCTGGGGAATCCCATCACTGGGGAGAGATATCATAGGCTTTTGGAATCTAGTTAGGGTTACTCGTGGTTTTTCATTTGTCTTGCGTTCACATTTGTCCCTATTTTTCATTTAAGCAAGAATATTTTGTTCACTGTGTGCCATTCCAGAGACCAAGAAGATAGTCTCATCAACTGGAAATGTGGGTAAGTGTCCACAACTCTTCAACAATGGAAGAATCATTAGCAAACCCATTGTAATTAGCCTCTCTAGCTGCAGACTCCCTGTGCGGTGAGATCTAGAGGAGATGAGCACCAACCCCCACTTGAAATTTCTGCAGATCCCCAGAGGGCAGGCTGTCTTGTGTCATCTTGCTCCAAACTCCCTCTCTGCTCCAATTTGTGGGTCATCTCACTGTGCCCTCTGTGTGGACTGATGTCAGTTCAGCATCTCACCACCTCCTCTTTGCTCAGCCTCCAGCTGTTTCCACGTGGGGCCAGGTAAGCGGGTGCCACCGTGAGGAGCCAGGATGCCCACGTGAAGCCTGGAGGAGGAAGAGGCGGCAAAGCCCTTAGTCTTCTGCACTTGTCACAGGCAGACATGAGGGCAGATGGTGCACATTTGGCTGTAGGAAGCCACTCCCAGCTGTGACAGGGGCCCCCACCCCTGAGTTTCTGGAGTTTTGCAGGGGCTTCTCAGTCCTCTGCTCCCCAAACCCTCTGTCTGCTTCCCTTTATCAACACCTTTTCTTCTTAGTTCCTGAGCAAACCCTGTGCTGCTATGTGGGACACAGTGACCTAGGTGTGAACTCAGCCCCATCCCTGAGTCCCATAAAAACCACTCACTACCACTTGGTCTCCCCTGGTTTTGCTCATGGAATTTCCAGCCCCTTGGCTCTCTCCCAGTGGTGTTCACTTTCCTTTTCCATTACCAAACCCTCAGGTGTGCTCTGAAACCCCAAGATTTCGTGGCAATCCTATGATCCATGCACCAACTCATCTGGACAGTACCCATTTGGGGCCACAGTGTCAGTGACCCCCCCCCCCCCCCCCCC